>NW_007726205.1:732642-897016 GCF_000696425.1 Galeopterus variegatus
AACGGAAAAAAAAAAAAAAAAAAAAAAAAAAAAAAAAAAAAAAAAAAAAAAGAAATTACTCTCTAGAAATCCTTCTTTTTGCACTGATAATAATATAATAAATACAATAATAGAGTACTGTATTAGTCCATTTAGAGTTGCTTATAACAGAAATATGTGAAATTAAGTAACATATAAAGGAACAAAATTTACTCCTTGCAGTTTTGGAGGCTGGGAAGTCCGAGGTTCAGTGAGCACATCCGGTGAAGCCCTTCTTGGTGGGGATTCTCTGCAGACTCCAGAGGCAATGCTGGGTATCACATGTTGAGAGGTTTAAGAGTATGTTAATGTGCTCACTTGCTCTCGTTCTAAAGCCATCAGTGCCCCTCCCGTGATAACCCACTCCTCCATTAACCAATTAATCCACAAATGGATTTACTCATTCACGAGAACATAGCCCACATGATCCAATCACCTCCCAATGGCCCCACCTCTCAACACTGTCACACTGGGGATCAAGCTCCCACATAAATTTTGGAGGGGACACATATTCAGACCACAGCAAGTACCAATACTTTTCTACATCTTATAAGGGCCTGCGTAATTCTGTCCCAGTCTGATCCTCCAACTCTACCAGAGAACAGGCAATTTTCTAGAAAAGTAAATAACAGACAAGATGAATAAGCAACTACCATTTTACCCTTGTGCCAAGGAGAAAATGTGAGATGGAGATCCTTGTGACTAAAAAGTCACTCATGAAAATGAGCATGGAAATCACTTCAACAAGTACAATTTGCTAAAGACAGAATAAGACAAAAATAATTTTTGAAAGGCTGTTCTCTTTTTCTCGAAATTGATCCAATGTAAGTATAACTTGGCATGCCCAGCACAGTGACCTTTGTGGGCTGGGACATTAAAATAAAGACCTTGAGAAAAGCAGCTCCGGGAATGAATCTTCTAAGAAAATGATTACACGTCTTGAAATGCTGATGCCTTAACCGCAAACAGCTGTCTCAGACAGCTGTCTCTTGCAAACCACTGGGCTATGGTCACTGGTTTGCAAATCCTAGGTGTGGTTCACTCAGACAAGGGAATTGATCTGACTTTATTATAAACGCGTCTTAGGAAAGGACAAAGGCCACATTGAAAGGCCCAGTATCTGAGTCTGATTTCATATATTTTCCTGACTTGGCTTTTGGGTTTTTTGCAGCTATTTTATTTTCTTAAGAATGGATTGAGTAACACCATCTGTTTTTCCATCAGCTACAACATCAGGGCGTGAAAGTTGCACGAGTCTTTCATCCATTGTTGCAGGAGGCTCCAGTTTGCATAAAAATTCAAATGGATCTGCTGCCCTGGAAAATCTGAAAACATGGATTCTCATTTGCAGAAAGAAACGTGCATTGCCACACATGATCAATACCAAGAGTACAATTTACTAAAATATAGTAAGAGGCTATTTTTAGCATAATCTAATAGATCCATTACCAATAATGCTGGTTTTAGAAACAGAAAAAGTTAGGCGTTCGCGATCACAGTGCATTTCTTACTTATTTCAAGAAGGCAACCTTTAAGGTAGACCATCTTGAAGCCAGTGTTAATTGTGGTTTTGCTGGTGTCACCTATAGAGTGCCTTTGGGGATTGTGAAGTAATCAACCACCAACGAATCTGTAAGGTATGGGTTTCAAAAGGGATAATTAACTAGAGCAGGGTATATAGAAATATAGACAGCACTGTTTGGAAGAACATTATTCTCCTTTAGCATTTTCTCTCACTTTTACAGCACAGTTTTGATATAGGGTGTGTTAAATATTTCAACTTGAATGTTGGAGATATTAACATATGAGAATCATTGCCTTAAAGCAAGTGGATATAAGAATCATAGCACAACAGCATGTATCCTCAGCTCACACACACACACACACACACACAAAAAAAAAAAAAAAAAAAGAGAGAGAGAAAGAAAAAAAAATTGCTGGCATTTCTTTCTTTTTTTGCTGCCATTTATTTACAATTCAAAACATATAATATGTGACACAGATGAGAAGCTTGCTATGGCTATACTAACTCATAGATCCACAGACCTGGAATGCAATTTTGCAAACATATAGCCAAGCCTCTCACAAGCTTTATCAACAATGTTCACTAAAGTCAGCATGGGTTGGAGTTATGGATACCTCATTTAAAATTTAGTTTTCCTCAATATTATAGAATTGAATATATTTGCGTAGTTTTATAGAACAATAGGACTGGCAAGAATCTCAGGCCAAGAGATCTTTCCCCTTTTTCTGTCTAAAAATAAATGCATGAGTCCTAAAATGCTTTTGAGATGTCACAGAGTCACAACGATGATGTTCACCTGACACTTGCTATTAGGGTCTTGGATGTACCATAGCCTCTGACATTTGTATTAGTCTGTTTTCTGTTGTTTATAACAGAATACTTAAAACTGGGTAATTTCTAAGAAAACAAAATTCATTTCTTACAGTTTTGGAACCTGAGAAGCCCAAGGTTCAGGGAACATATCTGGTAAGGGTCTTCTTCTCGGTGGGGACTCACTATGGCAATGCTGGTGTCACATGGTGTCACATGGTGAGAATGGGTTGAGTAAGAGAGAACTAACCTGCTCACTTGCTCTCCTAATAAACCCACCAGAACCATGCCCATTACTCCATGAATGGATCATTCCCTTCACGAGGGCACAGTCCTCACAATCCAATCACCTCTCAAGGACCCCATTTTTCCAGTACCATAACGCTGTTACAATGGGGATCAAGCTTCCAACACATGAACTCAACTCCTTCAAGTGATGTCTCTTGCATCATGAATGATTTGATAAAGGTTAAAACACAAAACCAACTTTAACAACCTGCCTACGATGTATTAACATCCAGTATAGAATTAATATTTTAAAATATGTTAGTTGTGAGAAACACTGATTCATCTTTTGGAAATTCCCATGGCCCTGTTAAAATTTCTATCAACATTTCATTGGTTTCCAGATTTCAACAGAATTGATTACACACTTCTTAGTTTCGGTGGTAAAGACGTTCAAAATGGGCCCCTTTCTACATTTATGACTTTTTATTCCAGCATCCTGCCCTCCACGACACCCAAACTAAATGGTTTGTTTTTCATGTACCTTTGTCATGTCTTGCTTCCTTTACAACATGAATATGCATGCAATCATTTCTCCACGTGTTTGAGTGCAAGTAAAATCCATTCTTCAATGCGAGACATGATATCTCCATATAGATTTCACAGGTGCCCTTTTACTAAAATTCTCCCCAGGTCCCCTTGTGTGTGGTTGCTATACCTTATAGCCAGGAATCTCTTGCAAGCTTGTAGTATGCATATCTGCCTTGTTTCTCCCAATGTGCTGCACACCCCACATGTACATGAGTGATGGGAGGACTGTGCAAATTGTTGAAACACCAGCTGGGGACATCGATGACGTAACCCATGTTTAAGAATGGTCATTCCAGACACGTGGTGCCCAGATGTTCCAAGATTCCATTTAAAAAATTTGCTTTCATTGTGGAAATTAATGTTCAAATGGCTAAAGCTTATGGGGAACCTCCTTATAGTCAACAATGTGGGTTAAGATATGTTGAGGGATGACCTAATTCATTACATACACACATCCTTGACACATAAGAGTGTGGTGGGGAGAATATCACACCAGGCAGCTGCTAAATTTCTCTCTGATGATTTCCCCCCTGCCACATGGAGTCTCTTTCTGTTCATCTTCTGACTAGTCATCTGTTAAACAAACAAACAAAAACCCCTTATATTAACAAAATACAAAATATTCTTTCTCATTTCTTCTTTAAGAGCTCCCTGGATTTTGTGTTAGGGTTGCTTATGGGATTTTCCTCTTTTCTGTGGCATAATAAATATCAGGATCAAGACAAACATTTACTGAAACATAGATTAAAAAGTAGAGTATCATATATTTAGGGATGCTTGTCAATTTACAATGGCAAGAGCCTATCCATTTATACATATGTATTCCAAAATTAGAATATTATGTGACTCATGGTATGCACTGAAAATATTTATGGAATAAACCAAGGCTCTTGATTAAAGTAGGAAAAATAATCTGCATGAATAGCCAAATAGGGATTTCCCAAAGGAAGATATACAAATGGACAACGGACATATGAAAAAATGCTCAACATCACTCAGCATTTGGGAAATGCAAATCAAAACCACTTTGAGATACCATCTCATTCCAGTTAGGATGGCTAATATCCAAAAAACCTGGGATTCTCTGTGTCTGTTACTATATAAGAGGCTGTTTTAGTCAGCTATTGCTGTGTAACAAATCTCCCCAAAATGTAGTGGGTTAAATCAACATAAGTGAATGTACATAGTTCTGGGATACAGTGTGTCATTTCAGTATATGCATGTACGGTACACTGATTCACTTACGGTAGACAGCATAGCACTGTACTGGTTAGTTTACTCCTTTTGGTCTTTGAACACAACATACCACAGGTGGCCATCTTTTCTAGACTTCAGGAGCAATACTCCTATCATTTCCCCAACCTTCATTCACCACACAGTTATAAAGCCAATGCACCATGTTTAAAACTTTTGTTAGGCTGGCAACCATCCTCTCCACCCCCTAGTTACCAGTTTCTGGATTGGTTATCTATTGCTACATATAAAATCAACTCTAAGTGTGCTGCCTTAATATAACAAGCACTATTTGCTCATAGTTTTGTGAATCAGTGACTTGGGCTGGGGTCACCTGGATGGTCTTCCCTGGGGTCACCTGTGCAGCTGCCATCATTATGGCAGCTTGGTGAGACTGGATGATCTACGTTACATTCATGAGCAAGTCTGTTGGATGGTCTTGTCTGTCTGCCCAGAGTCCTGAGACCATGAGGGGAAGAAGCCAGTGAGACCTTCTTGAGATGTGCAACCATGAGACACAGACCCAGCCAATGGCCAGGCATGTGAGTAGATCCCCAACTTGGAGCATCCATTTTTGGTCAAATTTTCAGAGGATTATGACCAAGTGAGAGAACCTAGACCTCCATAAAAGACCCAGCTGAGCCCAACCTAAATTTCTGACCCATAAAATCATGAGCAAATAACATGGTGCTAAGCAATCCCACAGCTGGGTATATGTTTGAAATTATACCCAAAGGAACGGGAGTCATCATGTTGAAGAGATTAACCCACACTCCCATGTTTATTGCAGCACTATTTACAATAGCCAAGAGTTGGAACCAACCTAAATATCCCTCAACGGACAACTGGATAAGGAAAATGTGGTATATATACACCAAGGAATACTACTCAGCCTTAAAAAAAAAAATGAAATTCTGCCATTCACAGCAACATGGATGAGCCTGAAGAAAATTAAGTCAAATAAGACAGACACAGAAAGAGAAATACCGTGTATCCCCACTCAGAAGAAGGAGCTAAAAAATAAACAAATAAAAGAAAAAAGAAAGATACAACAATCACAGCAGTGCATTGAACTTTCAAAAGGCGAGAACAGAACTGTGGTTACCAGAGGTGGGAAAGAGTGAAGGGGGGGTAGGTAGTGAGAAATTGGTAAAAGGCCACACAGAATGATTACGTTTTGTAATGATGAGTATTCTAATAATCCTAATTTGAGCATCACATATTGCACATAGGTATTGATATTCAACTCTGTACCCCACAAATATGCATAATCAGTTATGTTTCAATTTTTAAAAAAGGCAGTGCTGGTTTTTAGCTACTCGGTGTTGGGTTTGTTTGTTATGCAGCAATAGGTCATGGAGATGGGTCTTCACTAACAGATTATTTCATGGAAATCTGGAATCTCTCACTCTTATGTTTATGATTAATTCCGACATGGAAGCCAAGCTCAGCATGGATTCTGCGGGGCTCTAAGTGATGTGAGGTCAGTGGATGGTCATCAGATAAGGTGTGGCTGGTTTTAGTTGGAAATTTCTCCTCGAGAGCATGCTCCTTCTAAGTGGCCAAGTTCTGGACCTGGACCAAGGTGAGCGTGGGTTTCTGAAGAGCATTCCCTTAGAACAGGGAAGGTGCACACGGTGCAAAGGACTTATCTCTTTTAGACACGAATTCTTTTGTTTATCCCTTGAATTTGATACAGTCAAGTGCCTTTGCTGCAAAGTTCTCAGTGGTTACTCAGCTGTGGACCCTCTCCTTGTATTTCCTGACAAAGCCCTAACAATGTAATTAGTTAAGATTTAATATTGTGGACATCATGAAGACGTTGTGTCATTTGTTTGCATAGCATATTTTAACTTTTGTGAGGAAAAGTGAGCCTGAACCAAAATGGAGATTTTCCAATGTTTCTCTTTTGAGAGATTGATATTTTTTCATTGATCTTCTAGCAGTTATTCATCATCTTAAAAAGCACTTAAAAGTGTAAATAATCCAAAGGAGATTCAGTCTGTTTCCCATTTATTTTATATTAACTCACTGATTTTTTTTTTTATATGTTCAAGAAGTCTTCTGAGACTATTTAATATACTATTTTGATCTTTCTTCCCTAAAAGCATAAAGCCATATATTTTTTTCCTAAGGGTAGAAATCTGGAAAAGATTTAAATTAGGATCAAAACAGCAAACGCATGAATTTTGAATGGTTTATAAACTTGGGGGGGGGGGAAATCCCAACTTTCCAATCCTCCTTTCTTTTAGGAGAAAATCAAATTTTGACTTTCTGGCTTTGTACAAATTGTCATTGCTTTATTCAATCCACAAGCGATTCCATTTTCTTATAATGCATTGATTTTTCTACTGATCGTATTTTGCCTCATTAAAACATTTCAAAATTATACACACAACCTGAATGATAATTTCAAACTCTTTTTTGCTCCCCTGGCACAGGGAGATACTTAAAAAAAAAAAGAGTGTATGCCTTAAATCTAGTGATGCTTTTTCTAAGAAAATTTACACATGTTGCTTCCCATCAAAAGGTATTCAACAAATTTAGAGAAATAACAGGCAGGGAGATAAAAAGTAAGCTTACAGTTCTTTGTTACTTGAGTCGATGGTGAGAACTACCAGGTCAGAGAAACAAAACTGCCCTGTCCCAGCAAATATTAATAAAATTCCCCCCAAGCACCCACCCCGAATATATGCACATGTGCATCCGAGAAGCATTATCGTGAAACACTCCACTTTTTTTGCCCTGAAACAGGACCAGATGCGTGGGAGTGGTGGTCAGAAAGATTGGCTAAAGAAACTCTATTTTATTACATGTTGTGCTAAAGAGGATTTTTTGGAATGGGTCTCTTTTCACCATCTCCTTCTAGCCATTTTCTGGAGCTGGAAATAAAGAAAACCCCGTACCTAGGCTTTATTGGATCTTGGGAGTTAAAAATCAGCACCCTAGTTTATGAGTCTTTCAGCAGCCACTGTAAATGGGAGGAAGGAAGCCGTCTGTTCCTTTGCTTAAATGTTTGTGCAGTGCTACCGGATGCCAGCATTCTGCCAGGGACAGGGGAAAAAACACTGAGGAAGAGCTACATGCCTCTAGGCGCTGGAGACGTGTGGTGGGGAGGGGGGTGGACAGATGACCGACACTCAGGGTGGACGTGTGACTGCTGGGGACGGGAAGTGGCTCTGGGAAGCGAGGCTGGCTGGGTGCAGGAGGGAGGGTGTCCAGGTGGAGGGGTGGATGGGGTCAGGGGCTGTCCCCGGAAATGCGCTTTGGGAACGATTAGGTGTAAAGGGTGAATAAAACCTGAATCAGGCCGGTCACTAAATGTCAGTTTCTGAAGGAGCAATTTCCATGTTAACCATGTTAGTGTTTTTCCAGAAATAAGTGTTTTGTTTTCATTGTTTGTCTATTTTACAAATATCTGTCTACCTGTCTATCTGTCTATCCATCCATCCGTCTATCCATCCATCCTTCTTTCTCTTTCTCTCTCTCTTGGTGTGTGTGTATCTTTCTATCCGTATTATATAGTTATATGACAATCAACCAATAATAATAAATAGAATACATAGATAACAACATATGTTAATAGAAGAGAGAAGGCTTAGATAGATTAGATAAATAGATTGCGAGAAAGATATAGATGATAGATAATTAGATTCAATAGATGGATGAACGGATAAATACCTAGATGAAAGGTAGTTTGATTAATTGACTGCTGGATATAGATCGATTATGGGTAGATTAATAGATAAGTAAATGGATGATAGATGATTTTAACAGTCTTCAAAGATCACAGCAAATATTAAGTTGGCCATTTTACTGTTCATATAGTTTGTGGCAATTCATACAGCACTGCATGGTTTAAACAGCTGTTAAAGATTCTGGGTAAGTATTCCTTGACTCTTCAATGTTAAGAGTTCTAGGCCCTCAGCTGCTACAAGAGGCGAGATGGGGCATAGAGTGGGCCCTGTGCCAGGGGAAAGACAGACAGAGGTGAGTTAGCACATAGCCCAGCCTGCAGCGCTGACTTCCCAGGACACTGTGGCAGGTGCGACAGCAGGTGGGAAAGACAGATCCTGCTGAGAAGGTCCAGCCTTCACCTGGAGCAGGATTGTGAACGCATGGCTCAGAGGGACCCTGCTTGAGTAAACTTGCTTGTCATAACTTTTTCAATGTTCCCTAAGAAGGATCATGCTGTCTGGCATGTTCTGTGCCTCAGTGTCCCTAAAATCCCATGAGGGCGACTTGCTGTGGGGACAAAGCTCTCATTTCCACATGGTGGCAAGTTCTCATGTTTAATTCTGCAGAGTTCAAATGCCTTTGCTGGGATATGTGTGTTTTCTTTATGAGCCTAACATTAATGTATGTAAATAAGGGAAGTTTTGAACCTGGCAGCTCTGTTAATATTCTGTACCTATAATGTCACGGTCCAGTTATTTTGTGTGTCCTTCAGTTTAGGGCTTCTCAACCTGGGTGCTGTTGATATTTGGGGGTAGATGATTTTCTGTGGTCTCCCCCCACCAGATACTAGGAGAACCCCCACCACCGTGCCAACCAAATATGTCTCCAGGGGCACAAAATCGTCCCCTTTTGGAAGCCACGGCTTTTGTTTCTTCTTTTTAAAATAAAGGTAATCAAATACTGTTTCTGCTCTCTACACACACAGGAAGACTGTAGTGATGAACTACAGTGAATGCAGTCAGGTGACAGCTGTCCTGTAAGGCACCATTTGGGTATTTGGTAGGTTATTCACAGATATGAAAATCACAGTGGATGGTACCTAAAAAAAATATGATTTTCGATGAATTCTCAGTTATATTTCCAAAGCCCTGACTTTGGAAAATTAGAAAACTCTTCAATAAGTTCATGATTCTCAACAGCTCTGGAGAACATGTTCCTTTTTCCATCTGTCTTTCTTCTGTTGACAATTAATGGAGCCCCCGCTTCCAGGCCAGAGATGGAGGTGAACGGTTCTGTAATCAATAATCACTTGGTCATAGATCTGCAAGCAACCCAGCTCTGGCTGTGAAGCTTGCCCGTGGCCTGGAAGTCCTGTCGCCTCTCAGCCTGTTTCTTTGGCTTGTAAAATGGGTTAAAAATCTCCACCTCTCATTTCTTTTCAGAAGTCCTGTGTACTAGGTCAGAGGGCTTAACGCATCCAGGGAGCCTTTGACAACTGGCAAGTGCCGAGGAGAGAGCAGGGCACTGAAGGCTGGCAGGCAGGGAGGCAGAGCCTGCGACTTTCTCACCGGGTATTTCAGAGGCTTCGAATGTCTGAGAACTGCATGTATATGCTTGCCTTTTTAATACATATTTTTTAATTGACAAGTGAAAGTCGTACCTATTTATGGGGTACAATAT
Source organism: Galeopterus variegatus (assembly GCF_000696425.1). Classification (NCBI taxonomy): domain Eukaryota; kingdom Metazoa; phylum Chordata; class Mammalia; order Dermoptera; family Cynocephalidae; genus Galeopterus; species Galeopterus variegatus. The sequence goes on from NW_007726205.1 coordinate 742,403, forward strand.
GATGCTTTAAAATTTGTAAGCAATGTGGGAAGGCTAAATAAAGCCACTTAACCTATGCATTCCTTCACATATTTATCATTTTTTGTGTGTGGTGAGATCAATTAAAACCTACTCTCAGCAATTTTCAAGTGTATGATACATTGTTATTAATTGTAGTCACCATGCTGGACAATGGATCTCTTGAATTGATTCCTCCTGTCTAATTGGGACCTTGTATCCTTTGACTGACATCTCCCCAATCCTCCCAACCACCATTCTACTCTGTTTCTATGAGTCTGAGTGTTTTACATTCCACGTAGAAGGGAGATCGATCACGTGGTATTCGTCTTTCTGTGTCTGGCTTATTACACGTTGCTGCAAGTGGCAGGGTTTCCTTCATTTTTAAGGCTGAATAATGCTCCATTGTGTGTGTATACCACATTGTCTTTATCCTTTCATGCATAAAGAAACGCTCAGGTTGCTTCCATCTCTTGGCTATTGTGAATAATGCTGCAATAAACCTAAGCGTGCAGATAGCCTTTCAAAATGCTTTGCCAGCCCTGACGGTGGTTTGGAACCCAAATAGGGTAGAATACCTAAGAATGAATATATTTTCTAAAATGGCTTACTGGAAGCCAGACTTTGCAGAAGAAAATGCAACATTCTGGGGCCAGAACCCCCCTTAGGAGCTTTAGTAGGGGGGAGGGAAGGATCTCCACCCGTGCACAGACCCCAGCTGCATTTACCACACGTTCCAGCTCCTTGTTTCCATTTTCTGCATGGACATCTTCCTTTACCGTCTGGCCCAGCAGGACTACATTCAGCTCTTCTTGGTCAGCAGGATAAGTGTGCTCTGAGTCTGCAGTGCCACCGTCCCCAGAGGGCACAATTCCTGTCTTTGCTGGGAAGCCACGTGCTGTGGATTGATTGAATTGTGTCCCCCAAAGTCCATATATTAGAAGCTTAATCCCCACTGTAACCGTTGAGGGTGGGAAATCCTATTATGGTAATTGAAAGGTGGTGCCTTGAAGACGTGATTAGATTGTAGGACCCTGCTGTAGTGAATGGATTAAAAATGATGCCCAGGGGCAACGTTTGGAGATCTTTAAAAGAGAAAAGCGAGTCAGTCTCTCTTGCTTCCTGTCACCATGTGACCTGCTTGTACCCGCCAGCTGCCTGCCACTTTCCACCATGAGTAGAAGCAGCCTGAGGCCCACCCAAGATTCAGCTGTCCCTGAATCCTAAGCCAGGTAAATCTCTTTTCTTTATAAATTACCCAGTCTCAGGTATTCCATTATAAGCAACAGAAAAAATGGGCTAGTACACCATGCAGTTCTGGGCTGGAATTATTAGTGACTGTAGCCACCATGCAATATATTAGGTCTCCAGAAATTATTCATCTTGCAACTGAAAGTTCCTACCCTCTGACATTTCCCCCACCCCTGACCCCTGGGAATCACCATTCTACTCTGTTTCTCTGGATATCCACATGCAAAAGATTGAAATTGAACCCCTACCTGATACCGAACAAAACCAATCAACTCAAAAAGGACAAAAGACTGAAGCATAAGACCTGAAACTTAAAACACGTGGAAGAAAACATAGGAGAGGGCCGGCCCGGTGGCGCACTGAAGAGTGCTCCGCTTGGGAGCGTGGCGGCGCTCCCGCCCAGGGTTCGGATCCCATGTTGAGACCGGTTCCGCTCACTGGCTGAGCGCGGTGCGGGCGCGACACCGAGGGTTGCGATCCCCTTGCTGGTCAGTAAAAAAGACAAAAAGGAAAAAAAAAAAAGAAAACATAGGAGAAACTCATTGACATTGGTTTGGGCAATGATTATTCAGACATGACACCAAAATCATAGGCAACTAAAGCAAAAATAGACAAGTAGGACTAAATCCAATTAAAAAGGTCCTGCTCAGCCAAGGAAACAATCAGCACAATAAAGAGGCAGCCTACAGATTGGGAGAAAATATTTGCAAACCACATGTGTGATAAGGTGTTAGTTTCCAGAAAATGTAAGGAACCCCTACAACTCAACAGCAAAAAATAAATAAATAAATAAATAAATAAATAAAAGATTAAAAACTGGGCAAAGGATCTGAATAGATATTTTTCCAGAGAAAACCAACAGGTGTATGAAAAATTGCTCAACATCAGTAATCATCAGGGGAATCCAAGTCAAAACTGCAGTGTAATATCACTGCATCCCTGTAAGATGGCTATTATCAAAAAGTCAAAAGAAAGAAAAAGCCATCAGATTTTGTCCCCTGGGGTTGGTGTGAGGTGTGTTAACGAATGAGTAACTGTGTTATCTTATCTCTGTAGGAGTGCACTCATGCTAACATCAAGTTATATAGAGGAGAAAAATAAACAAGCCTGTTGTCTTTGCCATGGCTTTAGCCGATGGAAGAGCTAGAAGTGAGGTGCGTCTCACATCCACTTTCCAATCAATAATAAACAACCACCAAGCACTGGTTGACGGGGTTGTTATCATAACTACAATCAAGACATTGGCTCAGGCTGTTTTCTCCATGGGATTGTTTCTATAAAGGATACAAAGTATCAGATTAGCAGATATGTAGGATGAATAAGTGTAAAGATTTAATGCACAACGTGAGGACTATAGTTAATAGTGCATAGTATTTAGGATTTTTGCTAAATGAGTAGATCATAGCTGCTCTTGTGGGTGGGGGATGGGGGAGGTGGGTAACTGAGACGATGGACATCTGTTTTACTTTAGTAACCGTTTTGCTATAATATGTACCTCATAACATCGTGTTGTATACTTTGAACATACACGATAAAATTTTCTTTTAAAAAAAATTACCATTCAAGTAACTCAATCACCGGTTTCCTTCGCATATTACAGCTAATTTTAAATGCAGCGCTGAATAGATGGATATGCATTTCGGGCCCTTATCATTGGAAAGGTTCACTTTTTTGAAACTCGGTTAATTTTCTTCAAAGGAAGACAATGAAATTAAAGTTTTAGGGTTTAAAAGACGTTTGTTTCTGCATTGCTGTTATTGCTTTTGTGTATGCACAAAACTGCAGTTCCAAATCACATTGAATCGTAATATTACTATAATTCCAGATACCTGCCTTGAAATCTTTACAGAAATTCCTCACGTTTTTTAGCTTCTCTCGATATGTCCAAATAAACCATTTGGCAATCAGGCAATCACTGCGGGAAGACATCGTGTGTATTTTCCCTCATTTTCCTAACTTCAAAATATTGCCTTGAAACGATGACAGTCTGGCACGCCTGACTTCCAACATTTCATCTCCCAGTATTATGTAACACGAAATCAGGTTTCATGGAGTGTTCTTTTAGATCAGTTTCCGTCTGTTTCATGAGATTTCAAGAGCTGTGTAATTTATTATGTGTCAGGTCAAAGGAAAATAGGCAGGGTGGATGGGTGTGTATAACTTAAATATTTCAGGCTGTGCTGAAAACGATTCAAACCTACAGAGATGTTTGGGGAAAGTAAGCAGAACGTTCTATCATCGGGAATTTCATAAAAGGCAGAGAGCCTCTGCATGTCTCTTAATTGTGCTGAGTGGGAAAATACATTACAGAGTGAATGAATGAAAGAGAAAAAAGGGGGAAATGCCGAAATTGAAAACAGTACTGTTTTTGCCATCCACGTGAAACGAAACCACGGGGGGATAAGAGATCAGCACAGGGAATCAATAAGCACCCTACCAGAAGGCTCGCAGGTTTTCCTGATAAAACACTTCTTTCCTGTAAACCTGTTTTGTTTCATTTTTTTTTTTAATAAAAAGAACAGGAATGAAATTCTCATACATGCTTCCATGTGGATAAACCTCACAAATGTGATGCCCCGTGAAAGAAGCCAGACAAAAAAGGCCACATATTACATGTCCCCACTTACATAAAAAATCCAGAATCGTCAAATCCACAGTGCAGAAAGCAGATTAGGGTTAGCCAGAGGCCAGGGAGCGGGGAACCGGGAGGGATTGCTTAATGGGCCCAGGGTTTCCTTTTACGGTGATAAAAACTTCTTGGAACTAGATAGAGGCGGTGATTGCGCAACATTGTGAATGTGCTAAACGCCACTGAAGAGCCCAGTTTAAAATAGTTGTTTTTTATGTTAGGTGAGTTTCAATTTAATTGAAAAACAAACCAACCAACCTCTTAGCTCCATCCTTCCTCAATCCAGATTCTGGAAGAAAATAAATGAGAGGGGCTTTTCCAACCTGGTGAGCTTCTCCTTGAGCAGGCAGCGGTTTAGAAAGAGTTAACTATGCAAAAAAGATACTCCAACCCCAGTGCTGGGTTCCTCAGACAGGACAGGGAGTAGGAAGTGAGAGATCCAGGAAACACCCTGGGGGAGCGGCATGCCCTTGAACTTGCAGAGAATGCAGGCCCAGGCGGGGTCAGACTCAAAAGGGGGCCGGACTCTGTAGGAAACGGGCCTCAGAAGGAAGAGGAGTGTGGGGTAAAAGCCTGATGTTTTGCAGAAAGCAAAGAAAAAAGAACTCTTAGGTGACTGAGAATCACTGTGCACGGTTCTGCAGAGAAGCAGAGACAACAGGATCTGTGTTTGTGTATCTGTATCTGTATCATCTATATCTTCTATCTATATCTGTATTGATCTTTATCAATATCTACATTTGTATCTGTATCTGTATCCATATCTATGTCTCGATCCATCTGAACCTATCTGTATGTATATCTATATATCAATATCAGTAATAATAAAATTAAAAATATTTATCGATTTTCAAAAAAATCCACTGTTATGAAACTTGTCATAAAACCAATAATAATCCAAGATATTTGTCTTACTTTACTAACTTTTGTGGCTAATCTACATCAGGAATTTTTTAGCATCAGCTTTATTGACATTTAGTCCAAATAATCCTTTGCCCAAATATCTATAAATATCGATTGATAGAAGTTTATTTTAAAGAATTGGCTCACATGATTGTAGAGGGTTTGTTTGTTTGTTTTTTGGTGGCTGGCTGGTGCTAGGATCTGAACCCTTGACCTTGGTGCCAGGAGGCTGGGCTCTAACCAAGTGAGCTAACCTGCCAGCCGATTGTAGAGGTTTGGAAGGTCCAAAAAAAAAAAAAAAAAAAAAAAATCTGACAGGGTAGAACAGCAGGCTGGAGCCCCAGGGAAGAGTTGAGACATGAGTCTAAAGGTGGTTTGCTGACGAAATTCCTTCTTGCTCAGGAGGGGTCAATATTTGTATTACTCAGGCCTTCAATTGATCAGGTGAGGCCTGCCACACTACAGAGGGCATTCTATTTACCCAAACTCCACTGATGTAAATGTTTACCTCATTCCAAAACCACCCTCCCGGTGTCACCCAGAGTAATGTGTGACCACATGCCCGGGCACTGTGTGGCCCAGTCAAGTGGACAAATAAAATTCACCATCACTCTGTGTGACAGGCTGGATCCTAGCTGCTAAGAAGACAGTGTCACAGATTTCCATTCACAGTTGTCCCTTGGGGTGATTCTTCCCTTAACCCCAACCCCTAGAGGAAATTCAGCAATGTCTGCAGGTATTTTGAGTTAATACAACCAGATAAGGTTCGCCTGGCATCTGGTGGGTGGAGGCCAGAGATGCTGCTTGACATCGTACAATGCACAGGACGGCCTTCAACAGCAGAGAACTATTTGATACAAATGTTAATAGTGCTGACGCTGGGAAATACTGATGTACACTAATGACAGAAGTTAAGAGTCAGATGAACATCTGTAGGGTAAATGCTGGACACAGCCCTATTCCCCCTTCCCATGCATACCAGAGTTCCCCCTACCCCCTGGGAAGCTACGCCCGGCCAAGGTAGTTAGTTACCCAAGGAAAGGCACGTCTCCTTTAAGACAAATGAAAGACAGGAGGCGGCAGGGACCCTAAGTAAATGAATTAGTACATGATGCTAAAGCACTCTGGCACAGGACAGTAGTGAGTAGATTAATTTATCTGCTCAGCCAGGTTATGGGAGCTGGGTGAGGGTCTGTGCATAAGCTTGCAAACGATTCACATCCCTACTTTGATCTGTTCCATATATAACTGTTGTATGTACCCCGTGGCACACTGGATACCTAGCTGGCCAGCCACCATCAGTGACTCCCATAAGTCTAATGAACTAATGTCTTTACCTATTGAAATATTGGGTGAGTTCTTTTTCTTTTTCTTCATCTTTTCTTTTTTTTTTATTGGTTATGAATATTTGTGAGATACAAGGCTGATAGTCACCCCTCGTGCCCAAGACGTGAAGGCCAGGTGGGTGATTTAATAGGCAAACACTACACAAGTGCCCTCTCAGATCTGGGGCTCCTGCAATACAACATCTTAGAGTATTGTTTAGTTTATGACTAGTTTCATAATAGTGCATTTTTGGGGGGAAAATTAAGTAAATATTTTTCATTTTATTAGATATTTGCTATTGCACAAGAGGGTCTTCAAAAATTTGTGGAAAGATTTGTATTATCTTTTATTTTTGTTAATTTTAACATGCATATTTATGTGGTACAGTGTGTCGTTTCAATACATGGAATAGTTACCAAAAAAATAAAATAGCTAGGAATAAATTTAACCAAGGAGGTAAAAGATCTACACAATGAAAACTACAAAACACAGCAGAAAGAAATTAAAGAGGACATACAAAAAATGGAAAGACATTTCATATTCATAGATTGGAAGAATTAATGTTGTGTTATCTTTTAATTCTATTTCTCCATGAACTTTCAGAAGTACCCTTGTATTTTGATTTTTCTTATATTATGAAGTGAAATCTTTTTCTCTCTAACTTTATCCATCATGTGTATCTAGCTTCCTGTCTATCATGTTTCCATCACGTACTACTACCTGCCTATCCATCTCTATCAACTATGTATGTATGTATGTACGTATGTATGTACGTATGTATGTACGTATGTATGTATGTACGTATGCATGTATCCATCATCTATCTTTTTATCTACTTGCCCCGGTTGAAATGTCTATTTATTCACCCTTCAGTTATCAACCTGAGTAGCTAACTTAACTTCTTACAGATAAAGTGATTGCACAAACTTTCTGCAGATGAGCTAATCAATAAGAGCAAAACTATTAAGTATCCTCATGAAAGTCATACATATGAATGGGAAAAAAAAGTTTAACAAGCCTTTTCTGAGCTTGTCTCAACCTTAGGTCACTTTGGTGATTTCTGAAGAACTGCCCTGGGTGTGCCATGGGAAGACAGACTCTTGCAAATATTGTGACTCTCAATGGATCGTGGAAACATAGTTTTGTGGCAGGCTAATCGTGATCTATATTCAGAACGTGACAGACACAAGTCAGGAAGCCCACGAGAGCATCCCTGCATTTGCAGTTCTAAGCAAATTCTACTTATCTTTATTTTTTTTTATTTATGTTTTTCCTTTTTGTCTTTTTTCGTGTCCGGCAACGGATCGCAACCCTCGGTGTTGCGCCCACACCTCGCTCAGCCAGTGAGCGGGAACCGGTCTGTATGTGGGATCCGAACCCTCGGTGGGAGCGCCACCGCGCTCCCAAGTGGCGCACTGTAGCAGTGCGCCACCAGGCCGGCCCTTATCTTTATTTTTTTGAAGCCCTAACATCAATTAGAATTTAAATTTGGAATGCAACATATTGATTTCTTATTTCCTAATATATTATACGTACCTGTTTTAGCCATGTTTTCCATTTTAAGAAGTAAATTGCTACCCAGGGAAGATGTCCCAAGCCAAGCTGGAGAGGAATTGTATCTGTTTATAACTTACCTCAATGTGCCCAGGACTTCTGTGGTTTTAAGGTTGAAGGTCCCACATCCTGGAAAAAACTCTCAGTACCAGGCAAAAATATAGAAGGCTTCTCGCTGTAGTAGGAATCTCTTCTTTATCCCATTCTGAGAGTGCTTGACTCAAATGGTAGTTGTCTAATGGCCTTTTACATGATAAGGGGAAGTTGCTTGGTCTGAATTTGTTCCAAACAAATCCAACAAACATTGACTGAAAAAATGTGGACGAGGGTCTAGATAACCCAAGAGAAAAGTCTTCAAAAGTCCATGGGCTGCTCTTCTGTGTCTCCACTCTGCCTGCCCATACGCCCCTCTACTTGGCTTTTCTTTCTCTTGTGAATAGAGAAGACAGAAGCTTTCCACCCTCAACACCCTGCAAGTCAGGATTCGGGTAAGAGTTGGAACACCATAGCACAGTCATTTTCAAAGTATCGTCCCCAGACCAGCAGCATGAACACTGTCAGAAATACAAATTCTCAGGTCCTACCTTAGACCTGCTAAAAATCAGGAACTCTGGGGAGAGGCCCAGTGCCCTGTATTTCATGAGCCCCCTAGGTGATTCTGAAGCAATCTCCCATTGAGAACCAGACAACTGGTTTTCACCTCTGGATACACAAGCAAACTAGTGGGGATGGGTGGCGGTGGGGGCTTCTATTTTGGGGCTCACCCCTAGGGATTCTGAGCTAATGCATCTGGGGTATGGTGTGGGCTCTGAGGGCATGCTAAAACCGTGGTTCTCAAACTTGAGCAAGATTCTCCAACTTGACATCTGATGAGCATCTCAGAAGCCTGATGTCTAGACCCAGCGGCTAAATCTCCCCAGCCAACTGCGCTGAGTCTCCTAGGCTAAGAACTGCTGTTACCTTGTCTACCACGCGGTTCTGTTCTGCAGAAGATACTCAGAAAATCTAGTCTGGATCTTCTCAGACTTTAATGTGCATAGAAATCACTGAATGTTTTGTTCAAATGCACATTCTGATTCAGGCAGTTTGGGGTGTGGCCTGAGAATCTGCATTTCCAACAGGAATCTTGTGGCTGGAGATGCTGCTGGTCACAGAACATACAATGAGTAGAGAGGTTCTCTGTCCTTTATAGATCATCTCTCCCAACCCTTTCATCGTTTGCATGAAGTCTGACTTTGCTTTCTTTATATATTGATGTTTTTAGTTGGGGATAATATACTGAGTTAGAATCATGGTTGGCTCATCAGCCTCTTCTCCAGCCTCAGCACTGTGGGCTTTTGGGGCCAGATGATTCACTATAGGGGATGGGGACCATCCTGTGCACTTTAGGGTGTTGAGCAGCTCCCTGGGTCTCTACCCACTGGAGCCCAGTAGCACCCCCATCCCACATTGTGACAATCAAAGATGTTTCCTGATATTGTGAAGTATCCCTTGGGGGTAAAATTGCTCTGTTTACAAATAAGTTCTATAGATGGACAGATAGATACATAATAGCATGATGGATAGATAGATAGGAAGAAAGAGAAAAAGACAGATAGGAATGAATGGCTGGATGGTTGGATAGATGGATAGATAGACTAAGGATAATAGATAATAGAAAGATATATGATATATAGATAGGTCGGCTGGCAGATAGATGACAGATAACAGGTTGATGATAGAGATAGAAAAGGACGGATGGATGGTTGGATCCATAGACAGATTTTCTCATCCTAAAGCAGAATTTCTCAACCTCAGCTGTATTGACATTTGGGGACAATTATCCTGTGCATTAGAGGACGTTAGGCAGCATCCTGGATCTTTACCCACGACATAGCAATAACACCCATCCCATTTGTGACAAACAAAAAATGTTGCCAGACATTACCAAGTATCTCCTGGGGGTTGAATCTCCCCAGTTGCAAACAAATGACATAAACTGGTAGGTAGCTAGATAGATATACAGAGATGGATGGATGGATGGACGGAGAGCTATATGGACAGATATAGATATGGGGGGCCTTTAAAAAGTTCATGGGAAGATTTATATGACCTTTCAATTCTCTTTTTCCACAAACTTTTGAGGTACTCTCATAGATAGGAGTGTATGAATGAATGCATAGCTAGAATCATTCATGGTAAGACAGAGTTTCATGACCTCAGCACCATCCACACTTGGGGCTGGATCATTCTCTGTGGTGGGGACTGTCCTGTGCGTTGTAGGATATTGAGCAGCTTCCCTGGCCATTAGATGCTAATAGCATCCCCATCAGTTGTGAAAGCCAAAATGTCTCCAGACACTGCTGGCTGTCTCATGGGGTGTAGTCCCTACTGTCGAGGACCTCACAGTCAAGACACAGTGAGGACTGTCCACAACGTGCTGTGCCTCACCCTTTGCTCTGTCACCCATGGGAACCAGAAGGGACAACTTGTGGCAGAGGAGTTTTACCCCACACTTCAGAGCAGTGGCTTCTTCCTGAAGCCTTGGAAAGTCCCTGTTGAAGTCTCAGATCCTTCTGGCTTCAGGAGTGCAGCAATGAAGCATTGCACACATATTTCTTCAGTTTTGAAAACTGTTTGTGGAACTTGGAATTAAAAAAAAAAAAAGTGTGACCAAGCAGAACAAAGCAACTGAAATTATGGTTGCCTTTTGTCTTCAGGGGTCACCGTGCTCGTAGAGACCCTCTAGAGAGAGACACACCAATCCCAACGTTATGTGAATCAGCTTTACAACCAATCCACGCCTTTCAGGGAAACTGACAGAAATGGGACCGATGGAGACATTTTCAACAATCATAAAATCGTGTAGCAATAGCAGGCATTATTCTGTGGCTGCTAGTAGGTGATAGTACAGCGTGGTACTCTGTGCATCTTGCAAAACTATTTAAAGATAACTGGACTGAATAGACCTCAACATTACAAATCTGAGCATTAAAATAAAAATTCCGTGGTTGCTTAATCCTTGCAAAGAGAAACAATTTACAGTACTTTAAACTGCAAGCCTATCTGTCATTTGTATACAGAACACTTGCTGATTGTGCTCATTGTGGTTTTTTACTTTATTACACAGCTATAAAAATCAGCAAGAACCATTTGCAGATTTAGTTGTTTTCATCCTTTATGCTGGAAATAACCATATATAACTTAAAAAATATTTTATGTAAAAGGTATGTGGGATCTTTTCTGCTCAAATAGTCTTCACTAGAGGGCACTACATGCCACAGCATTTAAACAGGTTTTCCCTGGGGACTTGGACTTAGGGAATTTTTTGTTTGTTTTTTATTTTTTCTAGTCTTTTTTTTTAAAGTAGATTCTCTCACTTCGCTTTAAAAATAATTTCCTATGCGATTATTCCTATTCATTTATATATTATTACTTTATTTTTGTTTATCTTATAGAATAAACATAACTTACCAATATTTTTGAAAGATCAAGAATTGTTTTCATTCAGGAATCAGGTAGTTAGACTTTATCTTTCTCATGTGCCATGTGTTAATTAATATTTCACTCTTATGAAAACACCGGTTAGCACTTTTTTAAGAAAATAAAATATCCTATGTGTAAATATTCATGAAAGAATATCTATACAAAGGGCTGATTGTCAAAATATCTGGTGCAGAAGGAACGTGAAGTTCAGCTCTTGATATACATTCGTGTCTCCTCCATGTTGTTTTGGGCGCTGACAAGCAAACAGTTGGATTTTCAGAGACGGCTGGTGTTTCTTGCTGGTGGCAAAAATAAAATCATAGGAAAACCAGAAAAGATGTATTGCTCCAAGGTTTGGATTCAATGAACTCACAACAGCCACAGCAAAGCACAAGTGATCGTGATCCAAAATAGAATTGGAAGATAAACGTTTGTTTAGGTGAGTCATTTAAGGCAAATCTAAATTTAAAAAGAAAATTTAAACTTGCAGGTTTCTTGAGGGCAAAATAAAGACCTTCTGTAGTTCTTATATTTCAAAAAGTATCTAATGTTTTCCTAGCTGAGTATCTAATGTATACATTGTCTCATCAATCAAGTGACAGCCACCAAAACTTGGTGTTTGTCACGTTTAAAGGAAAGGAAGCATCCCAAAGCCAGTGATGTGACTTGATTATGTGGGTAACTTCCTTCCTCTCTCCCTGTGCCTCCAGCTCTGCGTCCACATTTTAGGGTCTCTCTCAATATTCTCCCGTCATCTGACAGCTCCCAGCTTCTGTTGCACAGTCCGGTTGCACACATGCCTGGTGTGTGGCTCCCTCAATTATTTTTTTACAAATTCTGGGGGTAGATCATCAAAGCAGGTCTTGTCGACTGCTAAGGAATTTTAAAGATTCTTTCAGGCGTTATGGAAAAAAATGAATCGAGCTCAGAGCATTAAGGAGCCTACTCAAGATTCCAGAGTAAGTGACAGTTCTTGACTCTAACACACTGGGATGCTGATGCTTGCAGATCTCGCCCTGGAGATCTAATCAGTGTGATTAGAACCCTATATTGTTGCAACAAATCCAATCTTCATCCAACCAACCCTTGAAATGATTTCTGCTTTGCTTTGTGAGAGGTTCCGACAGGTATTAATGACGTACGAGTTTAATCTTGTCCCAGAGGTATTCAGAATGAATGGCTGACCTTGCCACCGTCTGTCTGTGGAAGACAAATCTCAGTCCCACAGACCAGGTGCTGCTCTCTGATCTTTCCACGTCCTTCATTTACGCTACCCTTTTTTTAAAAAAAAGTTTAATTTTCTAGAAGCTTATTTCTGGAGCTTATCTGAAGCACAATTTGCTCTACTGAATTATGGATGACACAATTTTAGAACCTGGAAAATATAGTGCTTGAATATTCCTGTAAACATTATCATGATAATGTTTAGGTCTATTGCCATTTGAAGTGGAGACACACACTAAGTTGAATTCAAGCAATGAGTATAGTTCTTAATAAATATGAAGATAAAAACAGGACATTTGATTTTCGAGAAAAAAAAAAAAAGCAATGTTTCTGTTCTACAGCAAACAATGCTAGTTGCCCCAACCTTAAAGGGAATCATGATGAAACATATATTTGTCCTGATACAACCAATGGCCATTCATGCTAGATGTTAAGAGTTGATCAATATTGTGATTTTTAAAGTTACACTTATTGGGGCCGGCCTGTGGCTCACTCGGGAGAGTGCGGTGCTGATAACACCAAGGCCACGGGTTCGGATCCCATATAGGGATGGCCGGTTGCTCACTGGGTGGGCGTGGTGCTGACACCAATGGCCATTCATGCTAGATGTTAAGAGTTGATCAATATTGTGATTTTTAAAGTTACACTTATTGGGGCCGGCCTGTGGCTCACTCGGGAGAGTGCGGTGCTGATAACACCAAGGCCACGGGTTCGGATCCCATATAGGGATGGCCGGTTTGCTCACTGGGTGAGCGTGGTGCTGACAACACCAAGTCAAGGGTTAAAATCCCCTTACCGGTCATCTTTAAAAAAAAAATTTAAAAAAAATAATAAATAAAGTTATACTTATTAAATTCCAGCAGTTTTTGATCATCTGCTATACACGAAGAACTGTGTCCGACTCTGAGAGGACTGTAGGACATTTACTTGAATTTTAACCTGCATTTGTTAAATTTACGTGCAGGTTACTACACTATTGAAATAATGAAAGTTAATAAGATCATACCCTGAGGATCTTTCAATCATTAGTTCAGCTGAGAATATTTCTTCTGTCTTCATGAAAAATTGAAAAGATGGAAAATCGTGAAGCATTTTGCCACCTTCAAACAGTAAGCGATCCTACCTTGCGTTCATTTATTTATTTTTAGATGTCCATCTGCCAATCATGGTACCTGGCTCTGGTTTATGTACGACAGTAAAACACTGACATTTCTGAAACTCTTGATGGCAGATGCAAGGAGTAAAGAAATGGACACAATCCGAGTGCCTGCTCACTGTGACAAAGGACAAAGGGACTTCTCTCTAAATCTCCCTTCTTTCCTCTTCCATAGGTATTTCAATTAAAATATAATTTAAGGGATGCATTGCCTCATCTATGAATTTCTAAACAGAGCAGTTTGCACCAAGGGATTATGTACGCTATCAAAATTTAAATTGTCATGTATTGAATATTCTAGTCCCATGTCAGAAAGCGAAATCCTTCATTTCCAAGCTAAAGCATCCCGGTGCGTTTAGGGCGTGAAACTAATCGACGTGGATACTTTTTAGATATAAACAAAGTGGAGCTGGAGGTAGGTGGCTAGAGATTTCTCATATTTTCTGGTTTTAAAAAATTATCTCAGTGGCATTGATGGCCCAGGAGGGTAGGAATCTTAAAGATGATGGATCTCCATGTCCATAAGGAGGTTCACATGGGAACATTTAAGTTTACTTGTTTGTCATGGTGAAAAATTAGAGACAAACTAATCGTCTATCAACAAGGGGATGAATTTATATATTTGGTGTGTTCATATACTAGAATATTGTGCAACAAAATCAAAATAAAGTGCAACTTTATATGTCAGTAAGAAACATCTCATAAAATATTTTTGTGGCAAAGAACAAATTTGTAGAAGGATATAGAAACATTCACGTTACATTTCAAATGTGCAAAATGAAGGTTGATGTTGTTTAAAAGTAAGTATGTAGACGATGAAATATGAAAACAGGGATATAGATATATGAATGATAAACACCTCGTTCAATACATCGGTTGCAAAGGGTGAAGGGTAATAGAATAAGGTGGTACCAGCAGCTTTCCATGTTTCTATATTTTTAATGCTCTCTCTCTGAAGGCACAAAGAAGCTATGTGAGCATTTGCTGTATATTAGTCTCACACTTTTTTAAAGACACCTGGAATATTTCACTCCAAGTAAATGATGTAGTCCAGTGACTCAACTGTGAGTGAAGAAAGGTGACGCCAGGTGAGAACACCTGGTTTGTGAAATCATTCTGCCTTCCTTCTTTCTTTCCCTCCTTCCTTTACCTTTGTTTCTTCCTTTTTTGTTCCTTTCTTTCATTTTTTTCATCTTGGTGACCGTAATAAGAATTATTGTGTACATTTAAGGTTTACAGCATGGTGCTATGAGATACATATAGACAGTAAAATGGTTCCTCTAGTGAAGCCAATCAACACATCCGTCATGTTACATAGTTACTGTGTGTGTGTGTGTGTGTGTGTGTGTGTGTGTGTGTGTGTGTGTGTGAAGAATAACTGCAAACTACTGATTCAGCAAAACACAAACCCAATAGAAAGTTTTCCTTGGGAAAACAGAAGGCAGAGCTTTTAAAGACATCAACCTTCGTGTCCATGAGCAGAGGAGTGGATAAAGAAAATGTATATAAACACCATGGAGTACTATCCAGCCTTTAAAAAGAAGGAAATCCTGTCATTTGTGACAACTTGGGTGAACCTGGAGGACACTGTGCTAAGTGAAATAAACCAGGCACAGAAAGATAAACACTGTGTGGCTTCACTTATATGTAGAATCCAAAAAACTAGAAAGTCATTCCCCCATGAAGGGAATGGCAAGATGTTGGCCGAAGGGTATAAAGTTTGGTAGGAGGGATAACTTTTCGAGATGTGGCGCACAGCCTGGTTACTACAGTTAATAATAATGCATTGTTATTTCAAAATTGCTAAGAGAGTAGATTTCAAATGTCCTCACCCCATAACATGATAGGTACATGAGGCCATGGATATGTTAATGAGTTTGATTTAATCATTCCACATTATATACATATATCAATACATCACATTGTACCCCATAAATATTTTTTGGTTAAAAATAAAAAAGTAAATTAAACATATTGCTTGGAATGCCAGGAGCCACTATGTGACTGGCGTTTGTACTTGCACAAACCCAAGGGCCTTGGAAACATACCTGAATATTTAAGGACACTAATCAATGATTTCCACCTTCCAAACACAATATTTATATGAAGAACCCAATTCAGATGAACTCTGCCCAAACAGCACGTGAACAGATAGAAAATACACTGCCATTTGTCTAAACAAATTCCCACTTTCTGAAGTTTGGTTAGTGAAGATTTCCAGGATAAAACTAAATACAGAAACACATACTAAGTACAAAAGGCATTTGCATTTTCTTTTCCCTTTCTTTCCTTCCTTCCTTTCTTTTATTTTTCCCTTACTTTCCTCTTGTAGCTACTCAGTCCTCTCTAATTTAATTTTGAAGGGTCTTCAGTTTGGTCTGAAAAAAAACAGGTTAATGCTGTATATATATATAAGGCAGCAAGAGTTATTCTCTCTCCATGTGACTTTACACCTCGACAATGTTACCTAATTTTGCCGAAATAAAGATTTTTGTTTGGTGAGTGCATATACTTAAAAAGTTAAGAAAAGAAGAACCTCAGGGAGCATTGAGGGACTTAAAATGAGCAGACAGAGTCTCAGAAAACTCCACCTTTCCCATCTCCCAAAAGAAAAGAGCTCATTCTGAGGTTCAAACCCCCTGAACTGATCGTCTTCTCTAATCAGAGCATGCATGCCTTGGGGGCTAGCATAGGTCAGGTGACCTGCATTTTAAACTGCAGCACACATTGGGAAAGTATCACCATCTCCAAACATCTGTTTCTTTGGGCTAATGAGTACAAATATCTAAATACTGAAAAGGACTTATCAATACATGCACCACCAACTTGATTAATTGACTAATTATAACAATGTAGTGTTTTATCTAGTGAACGCTGGCTCATTAGAGAAGACCAGCGTGCCCTCCTTTTAAAGTTGGGATTGCTTTGGGTTTGTCTACAATTCTTTAAGCCGGGATTTTTGAGCACAGGTGGATTAGCTCTGAAATGAGAAGATTTCAAGTGCCATTATGCTCAAGGCTATTTCAATGAGACACAGAACGAGGCAACAGGATCTTTGACATCCTGCTGTGGAAGAAAAAAGTGGATACATCTCAGCAAACCCTTTAGAGCAAAGCAGAAACATCTAACGTGGCTGCTGCAAACATTCAGCTCCTAGTTCTGCCTTATCAATCCTGTTCCACACAAGGTCTTTTGCTAATGAACACCCTCTGTCCTTTGAGCGAGGAGGTTAGCACTCTCTATCCTTTGAGTGATGGCGACGATTTTCAGAAACAAATAATAATGTCTGTGTCCAACTGATAAAAGTATTCTTAAATATAAATATGAGAAACAAATCTCCCAATTGAAAAATGGGCAAAGGAGATGAATAGACATTTCTCAAAGGAAGACATACAGATGGCCAACAGGTACATGAAAAAATGCTCAGCATCGCTAGTTATCAGAGAAATGCAAATCAAAGCACGTTGAGATATCATCTCACTCCAGTTAGACTGGCCTTTGTTAAAAAGACTGAGAATAACAAATGCTGGTGAGCATGCAAAGCAAGGGCAATTCTTCTACACTATTGGTGGGACTGTAAACTAGTGCAGCCATTAGGGCAAACAGTATAGAGATTCCTCAAACAACTATGGATAGAACGACCATATAATCCAGCAATCCCACTTCTGGGTATATACCCAAAGGAATGGAAATCATCATTTCAAAGGGACACCTGCACTCCCATGGTCATTGCAGCTCTGTTTACAGTAGCCAAGGTATGCGACCAACCTAGGTGTCCATCGACGGATGACTGGAAAAGGAAAATGTGGAATATATGCACCATGGAATACTACTCTGACATAAAAAAGAATGAAATTCTGCCATTTGCAGCAACACGGATGAGTCTAGAGAAAATTATGTTAAATGAAATAAGCCAGACAAGGAAAGAGAAATACCACATGTTCTCACTTATAACTGGGTGCTAAGAAGAAAAGGATGGAAATAAAGTGAGGAAGGGAGGGAAGGAAGAAAGAAAAAGAAAGGAAGAAAGAGAAAGGAAGGAAGGAAGGAGGGAAGGAAGGAAGAAAGGAAGGAAGGAAGGAAGGAAGGAAGGAAGGCAAAAATACATTGACCTTTCAGAAGGAGAGAACAAACCTAAGGAACTGAGAGATGGGAGGGAGGCAGGGAGGGCATTTGGGGAGTGATAGGTCTGGTAAAGGGCATAAAGAAATACCACGATTTGTAATAATATGCTAATTATAAAATATATATATATATATATATATATATATAAATCTGAGAACCTTCTGGATGAATAGAGTTGAAAAGCCAAAGACCATGCAAATAAACATCAACTAACCGACCAAGAGCCCTTGCCTAGGAGTTTAGTCACCTTCCAAATGTCAGCTTCACTAATCTTCCCTTTGTCTGTCATGCTAGCTTCTTCAATTACCACACGTGCTACTTAATTTTATTATTATCATCACTGTGGCATTTTTAAGAAGGAGGATTTTTGGAAAGAATTTTTTGACTGTGCCCACTTGTTTTTTAACATAAGGCATACACAAGTTCATTTTGGTGAAGTTCATGTGCCTATGTCTACATACATACATAGCTGTTTGATGTAGAAACATGAAAATAGTTATGTTTAAATGGTGATGTCAAGGTTTGTAGTAATTGATCCAGGATCTAGCAGCTGTAAGCAGACCACTCTCTCTGAACTATTTTATTATTATTATTATTATTTAAATTTTATTTATTTTAAAAATTATTTAATTATTACTATTTTTTAAAATTATCATCATTGCATGATGCACACATTTTTGTGTGTCATTAGACTATTTTAAAAAATAACTTACTGGGGACAAAATTCACATGACATAAAATTAACCATGTCAATGTCAATAATTCAGCAGCATTTAGTACATGTACAATTTTGTGCAACCATTCCCCCATCTAGTCCCAAAAAGAGACCTGTACCCATTAGTAGTCCTTCCCCATTCTGCTTCCCAGTCCTAGGGACTCTAATGCACTTTCTGTCTCCACTGATTTGCCTGTTGTAGACATTTCTTGTCAATGAACATGTACAATCTGTGGCTTCTTGTACTTGGCTTCCTTCACCAAGTGCGACGTTTTTAAGTTGCAACCACATTGTAGCGTGTGTCAGTGCCTCACTCCTTTTTAAGGCTGAATAATATTTCATTGTGTGGATACACCACATTTTATTGATCCATCTATCTACTGATGGCCTTTGGGGCTGTTTGCACTTTTTGGCTCCTGTGAATAGTGCTGCTATTTTAAAAAGAGTATCACCAAGAAACATTTGTGCTTCTGGTTTCTATAGTAGTTTTGAGTTATAAAGCAGGAGAATCATTAACATTCAGAATGTTAACATGGACATTCTAATCATTAACAGTCACAGTGTGGGCTGTGGGAAGGGTGGGTGCATTTGGACAATGCTAAGTGGCAGGGTTTGGGGTGAGACCACTTTCTCATATGACTCCTAACTACTCCATAACATGCAAACCTCTGGATTTGAAAGTGAACCTCACCATCAGTTCATGTGGGTAAATGAAGTTTATTTTCTTTTTTTTTTGAAGGGAAAAAAAAATTCCGAAACAGAACAGAATAGCATACCTCCTTAAAAACCCCTCTCCAATTTCTCTCCTCCTCACGTGGGCAAAAGCTCTCAGTCTCTGCCAGCTGCCCAGTGCCCCTGCCACCCAAGGGTGAAGAAATAAGAGGAATCACACGTCCTTTATCTCATCACAGGTTATTCATTCAGGTAAAGAGATAATGTCCTCAGCAATGACTGACAAGAGAACCTTGGATTCCACAAAAAACCCAGAAAATCAGACAGTATTCCAGATTTTTCTCAATGTGACTAAATTAATAACACAATTAATGCACTTTGATAGGCTTGAAAAGACCGATATAAGCAAAAAGCACTACTAATACAGTTATATGAATGCATAGTTCTGTTAATACATTGCATTTATTTCCTGGGTGTCTTAGTCTGTTCAGGATGCTAGAACAACAGACATTTATTGCTCACAGTTCTGGAGGCTGGAAGTCCGAGATCAAGGTGTGGCAGAGTCAGTATCAGGTAAGGACCCTCTTCCTGGTTCATGGACAGCACCTTCTCGCTATGTCTTCACATGGTGGAAGGGACAAAGGAGCTCCCTGGGGTTTCTTTTATAAGGTCACTAATCCCATTCTTGAGGCTCCACCCTGATAACCTCATCAGCTCCCCAAGGCCCCACCTCCTAACACCATCCCCTTGGGGGTGAGGACTTCAACATAGGAATTTTGATGAGACACAAGCATTCAGACATAGCACTATGACTGCTGTAACGAAGTACCACACACAAGGTGTCAGCAGAGCCACAGAGCTTTGTTGTCCTCAATACCATGGGCAGGGGTCTTCTGCTCACTGGGGACCTTCACCTGCCCACCTTGCACAGGTGGACAGATGATCCTTTGGCCAACTTCGACTCACTCAGTCTCTTCATTACCTGTTTTCGTGGGGTCCTCCTGGGGCACAGTTCAAGGTTGAACATTCCATTGACAGCAGGCTTCCCTTATTTTATTTCTGTTCCTAGCTAATAGTAAGACCATTACAGCATCTATCAGTATGGTCAAGGGGGCAGAGGTCAACATTTTGGGCAGGTGTTACACTCATGAGAACAGTGTAAACCCCCAGGGTCTAGTTAAATCCTAGCCACCCAAAGACAGCATTGATCACTTGTTTGGGGGAAGTCGGCTCTATATGACCTAACGCACAGAAACCCAAGTCCCTGCACCTAGATTCAGACCATGCTGTGAGCCAACATGTGCTGGGCTTGGGGGATGAGAGTCCAGGAACATGAGAACAATGGGCAAGTTGAAAAAAGATGCCTGTGTACGTCCTGCTGCACACAGCAAATTATTGCTCTCTGGGATTTTGAGTCCATTTTTTTTTTTTATATATATTAGAAGAGAAGGCAGAAAAATTACTTCCAATTCCAATCCCCAGAGGTGAGCTTTTTCCCATAATCCAGGACTGGGGGATGAGGTAGACTCCAGCACCAGGAATGATTTCTGCACTAATGAGGGAGGCAAAGAGCTTGGAGCTCTGCAGATCTTAGAAATAGAAACCACAGATCAGAGGCAGGGTCTAATTCATGCCCAGCACATGTTGATGCAAGCTGTAGACTACATTGTTAACCCAACACCTGGGATTTTACTGCTTGTGACTAGATGTGTCTCATATTCTCCAGGCTGCAAAGACCCCATTACAATGTCGGTGTCCAGATTTAATGAATACGACAGTCACCTCCCATCTGCACCTGAATATTCCAGTGCTGATCTCCTGTTCTGCAGGGACCTTCTCATAACCTCATTCAAATGGCCAAAAAAACAAACCAAACCAAACCCAAAATTGCAAAAATCAGATGGTTGCCAAGTCTTTACCCTGGTCTTGTTTATCAACCTAAAGGCCATCATTGTCTCTGAAATTTTAAATTTCATGGCAACCAGCATCTGATCACAATACTTTAAGCTTTATCCCGCTCTCACCCAGGTCCCCATAATCCTTTCTCATCACCTTTTCTCCCAGTCTGATAACCCCACCTGTCTTTCCTTGCATGCCTCAGGCCAGCAGCACCAGCCCTCTGGCTACCAGCCTGGGTCGAGCCGTCCAAACACATTCTCTGAGGCTATCCATGGGCTCTGACTGACCACTTACTGATTAGGGGTGGTGACCCACTCTGCCAGGTATGAAGGCTGCCTGGGAATCTGTCACCACTCTCCTGGGAAGTTTTTGCCCCTATGTTCTACTGTGGGCATTTGCAAACCTCTGCAAGATTTTTTTGTCTTCTCTCCACCCCACTATTTTCTTTCTCAGAAGAACTTACCATGTCTGTCTTGAAGCAAATTTAAGGCTTCAATGACTGCTTCACACACGTGTATCTCTATCTTACATCCCATGCCCACCTCCCTTGAAATTATATTCTATCTGTGACTTCCCTTCCAGTCCAATCTCTATGGCATTGCTTGGGAGATTACAAAACTGTAAATGTGACTGTATTGTTCTCTTACGTAAAATCCTTTCTGATCACTTCCCATCACTTACAGCAGGGGTTGGCACACATTTGTTTTATTTTGTTTCATTTTCTAACTGGCCAGGGAATAAGTATCTTTGGCTTTGTGGACAATCTGGTCTGTCTGTCAGCAGCTACTCAACACCTCTGCCATTGTGTCAAAAACACAGCCGCAGAAAATATGTAATTGAATGGGCATGGCTGTGTGCCAATAAAACTTTATTTACAAAAACAGATGGTGGGCCAGATTGGGCTAGTGGACCATAGTGTGCTAATCTCTGATTTAGAGGATACAATCCAAACGTTTAAGCTTCCTGTACAAAGTGGCACACTCTCCTGTCATGTGCTCTCATGCCTATTAGAGGTGCATGAATTTGCCCTTGTTACAAAAATAGGCTGAGTAGCTGCTGGTGACATGCATGTCACTTCAGCACAGAATATACTTTGTCAAGAAGAGCCACTGTAATGCACTGAATTATGTACCCCACAAATTCATATGTTGAAGCCCTAATTCCCATGACCTCATAACGTGACTGTGTTTGGAGACAGGATCTTTAAAGGGGTGATTAACACACAAAGTAAGTTCATTAGAGTGAGCCCAATAAGGCTTCTTGTAAGGTTCCTTACAAGAAGAGGTGATCAGGACACAGACATGCACAGAGAAAAGACCACGTGAGAACACAGGAAGAAGACAGCAATCCGCAAGCCCAGGTGAGAGGCCCCAGGAGAAACCAACCCTGCCACACCTCGACCTCAGATTCCCAGGCTCCTGAAATGTGAGAGGATAAATTGTCTGTTGTGTGTGCCCCTGTCGGTGGTACTTCGTTATGGCAGCCTCAGCAGACTAATTTCAGAACCACAGAAATTATACCCATTTGTGACTTCTTTGCTTATTTGTCTGTAGCGTCATTCCTGAAATGATGTCATTCTGGAATCTGGTGGTGCTGAGTTGGAAAGGGACAATGTCTCAGAGATTCTATGTAGTAGGTCACTTTCTTCCGTTCCAGTGGGACCAGAAGTTGACTCTCTTTGGACATATTAATTCCCTCCTCCCCTCTTGTCTTTTGCATTTGCGAAGGCAGCTTACGAGAATGGCTTGGTTCTGATTTTTCCATTCTTCCTCAGTCCAGCAAGCACATGCTACAATGGACGTATTTTTCTTGGTGCCATAATGTTAACTACTTTTTATATTCAATGCTGTTTCTTGCCTGGCTGCAGGAAATGGAAAATTGAGGCACCGATCCCAAGGTTTCAGACCATTCCCAAGCTCTTGCTATTGAATAAAAATATTGTGTTATTCGTTTCTGTGATCAGTCCAAATTGACTTAATGTTTTCATCAAGTTCTCCAGGTAATTTCCTATGGCTTTTAATTTCATTTTTACTGCCTTTGCTACTTTTAAAGCATGTCCTGAATGTTCTTATTTTAAATGACATTTTACAGGCCACTTGTGGAATTGGTGTGTCTACATTTGTAACGAGCCAATATACACATTCTCGGAAGGGCAAAGATATTTGGCGATACCTGGCTCTTGCCACACCTGAGATGTGCTTGCATCAGCAGAGAGGCACAGACGTTACCAGGACATGACTCCAAATCTTTGCCAGTAAAATAACTCTGTGTGTGTTTACAGCTCACGTGTGCACAGATTGAACTTAAGTTGCTCGAGATGCCACGTCTGTTCTAGTGAACTATGAGAAGAGAGAGGCATTGAAATAGTCATCTGCTTGCAGAAAATGAAATACTGAAAAAACAGAATGTGCTCCCAGGAAGACTTTGTTCAATGAGCTTTTTATTAGCACCAGTCTTATTTTGAGACTTTTCCTCTCTAGAACTTCATAGCATCGATGCCCATCGTCAGGTCTGACTTGAGCTCTCGGATGTGGGTATTCTTACCCACAGGTTATGCTCATAGAAGAGAAGCACAATGTACATGAAATTCTGTTTATAATTTAAATTCTGGCTGATGAAAATATTAAGGGGCAAAACACAGATAAAAATAACTTCATTACAATAATGGAATTGTAAACAGGAGACATGCTGCTTTGCACTACGATAGTCTGAATTCTTACAAGTGAAGGTGTTTGCATTTACTGCTTATGGGTATGTGGCCAAGTTCTCTAATCTCTCTGGTCTTCTGTCCCTTATGTGTGACATGGACATGATAACAGTGTCCACCCCACCGCGATGGTGAGGGTTGTGGGATGGGGTGCAGTTTAAGAGCTTAGTAACATGCCTTAAAAATACTGGGGAAACCTTATGCCCGTTCTCTCTCTTTTCCTTGCATCTTCCATACCTTGGTGCTGCTGTCTTGTTTGTGTAAATAGGTACGCCATTGCAAATAAATCTTTAGTAGAGAAGTCTCTTTAGGTGTCCATTGCTGGGACTCGATGTGAATTCCTAGGGCTTGGGTCTTGACTCCACAAAATAGCTCCTTCTCTACTAAATGCCATTAATGAGAATTCATGGAGACCCCCTGTTTCTCTGCTTTGGGGCCTTTCTTTTACTCTGTCCAACCTGCCGTAAGCCTCACTGCCTGATTGCCACGGGAGACTCTGAATCTTGCTGACCCATCCACCATATCCGACCTCTCATCTCTCAACTCCAGCCTCAACTACTTGTCTGTGTGACTGTTGAGTGGGCTGATGGGCTCCGTGCTGCACCTGCAGCCTGCCCTGATTCTGCCACCTGCTCTGGGCAGTCTGGGTTGCACTGGGATGGCGCTACAGCCAAACATGGTATTAAATTCCAGCAGCTGTCTTCCACACTGGGAAGCGGGACTGAGCGCACAACCTTCAGCAAGTCGACATGGAAAACATTAGGCACGTATTTTAAAAATGGCCATGGAAACAGGAGTATCTATCTATCTGTCTATCCATCTATCTAACTATTATTTCATCTATTATCTATTTATGTATCACATTATTCTTCCTTTACCATGAGATATTGACTATTTGACAAATATACCCCCAAAGAAGAAAAGGAAATAAAGATTGTCTCATGGCTCTGTGCACACGCGTACAGTGGATTCCTTGTGTTAGATGCTAAACTGTAAATTGTACTTGCTTTAGCTATTTTTTGGATTTTCATCTTGCAAACTGAATTTGTAAAATTCTGTCCATATTAAGATAACTGTCCATATTATGACTCAGACAACTAGCTGTGTTCATGACCTTAAATTTTAGCCACATTCTAAGGGTTAATTTTATGCTGTCCATATATACAAGTGTTCTCAACTTCTTAGCCATATTCAGCACACATTTTCTTTGAACTAAATCCTACCTGCTTGACTTTCTCCTTAAAGTGAAGTGTAGTTTCTTAATTCACCAGGTTGTCTTCTGAATGGAGAAAAAAAAAAAAAAGACTTTCTTTTTAAAATTTTTGAAATTTGTGTTCACAAGGCATTCTAAATAACAATGTCCATCTGCAACAGTGATTATTTATTTGGAAACTCAACATGTTTAAGCACTGTTCACATGCTTTATAACATCAATTGTATTGTACTTATAATGTCATATTAAGTGTCAATATAATGCTTTAAAACTTAAATATGCTTTAAAATGGATCAGCTGAAACACTCAGATCGCCGTCACCAAAACAGTAAATATGTTTTGGAAGAACTAATTCTGCCGTGTTATTTTATTCAGAATCCTAAAGTGGTTGTGTTAGGTCGTATAATAAGTCCCCTTTGCACCTCCCCGCAAAGATATTCACATCCTAATTCCTGGAGGCTGTTGTATGAGTCTGTTTCTGTTGCTTATAACAAAATATCTGGAACTGGGTACTTTGTAAGAAAATGAAATTTATTGCTTACAGTTTCGGAGGCTGGGAATTCCAAAGTCTAGGGAACACATCTGGTGAGGGTCTTCCTTGGGGGTGACCTTACAGCAATTCAGGGGTCTCACATATTAGGAAATGTTGGAGCAGAGAGACAGAGAGACTCTGACATGATCTCTTTTTAAAGCCCTCAGAACCACACCCCTGACCACCATTACGAATCCATTCACTATGCATTGGTACTACAATGTAGTCCTCTCTTCCAAGCCCCACCTTTCAATTTCCATGATAGGATTTTCCACCCTCAACAGTTACAGTAGGGGCCAAGTTTCCTATACCTGGAACTTTGGGGGATACAATTTGAGCTTCAACAAGTTTGTGTGTGTGTGGGGGGGGACACTGAATCTACAGCACCTGTGAATAATTTACCTTATGTGACAAACAGGACTTTCCAGGTGTGATTAATTCAAGAATATCGAGATGTAGAGATTATACTGGATTGTGCAGTTGGGATCCAGTGTAATTATGAGGGTCTTTATAAGACAGAGGCAGAGACGCTTCAAAGAAGAAGATATAATGAAAGAAGGAGATAGGTAAGTGAAGGGAAGAGAAGAGAGATGCCTCACTCCTGGTTTTAAAGATGGAGCAAGGGGCCATGAGCCTCCAGAAGCTGGGAAAAGCAAGCAAACAAATTTTCCTTTGGAGCCTCCAGAAGGAGCCAGCCCTGTCAACCCATGTCAGATTGTGACCTCCAGAAGAGATTGAGAATGTGTGAGGAGACGGGAGCAGGGGACAGAAAACACAAGGTAAAAAGTGGACAGCAAGCTTGTTTAGAAGTGCATGTGGAGGGGAATGTTTATGGCTCTCTCAGAAGCTGGGGTTGTTGGCTCTCAAGTGATGATTGGCCTCATCGCTCAGCTGTCATGATGTGAGTTGTTTTGTGACATTCTGAGCAGAAACGGCTAGTGGACAACTGAAGTCCATTCTCAACTGAATATAGTTTTTTTGAATTTTTTTTTGGGGGGGTGATAATGTCTCCAACTTAACAAATAAACTATGTTTGCTAGCCTCTTATTCAACTTGGTGGGACCATATTAATAAAACTGCTGTGGGACATTTAGGAGGGCTGCTGAGAAAGAGCTAATTCAGTTGGCAGGTAGGCCATGTTTCTTTTTATTGCTTTCTCATTCCTCCTTCCTGGGATGCAGACATGATGGCTGGAGCTTCAGCATTCATCTTGAGCCATGAGGCAAACTTGAGTATGGATGTCATGTGTTGAGGTGGTAAGGCAGAAAGATAAAAGATGTCTACATTCTGAAGATACTTGCTCCAAATTTTCTGCAGTTTTAACGTATTTTGTTTTTGCCTTTTCCAAGACTGACACTCATTTGCTGCTAATTGTCTTGAGGTAAACTACCTGGTGCATCTTGCAGAAACATTCAGCTTTCAGTGAACACACACTGGCTACTTTCTGAAAGTCTAATTCAGTTGTGATTTCAATAGTTCTCTAGTTTATTTGCTCTACATTTTTAAGTTACTAGTGTGAGACTGTCGTTACTGAAAAAAACACTTCTGTATTTTACAAATGGAATTATATAATTGTCAGTTTATGTCTGTTTTTGTTCAGGTCAGGAGAACATGAATGTGATGTTGATGTCTGTCTGTGTGCACATTTTGGGTGAGTTTGGGAAAGGGTTCAAAGGAAAGAGATCCCCCTCTTTCCAGAGCCTCTTGTTCATACCTCCTCAGGGACTCAGAGGGAGTCTGGAAAGTGTGATAAAATTAGCACATCCCCAGCACATTTCCGTGTGTCAATACACCACCCATACCAGGTACCCGCGTTGAGCATGATTTCCACGCTGTACAAAGTGAAAAGTGCCTGGTCAATTATGACTGCAGATGTTTGCTTAGGGACATCTGCTTTATGAACTTAGTTATTGGATGTCTGACCTTAACCTTCAGTGGAAGGTCAGAAAATGAGCTGTGAAAAATTCACAAGCCCATTAAGGAAACCCCTTAAGATTACAGCAGTGACTAGCAGGAACACCAAGCTGTGATTTTTGGCAAGAAACACCCTTGTAGGTGTCTCAGTGTTTTGGGTGCCAGCACCATTTATCTGCTAGTTTCCCACTTTGCATAGAAATAGAGGAAAATAATCTTCTCCATTGAAAAGGCGAGGAAGATCTCCCTGTGCCCTAAAAGTAAAATCAACAAGGAAATTCTGCAAGTTTTACACCATAGGCTTCCCCCATCTCCCACCCCACAATCGCTCTGAAGATCACTGGTCTGCAGAGTGACTGTAGGACAATGGGATACAAGGCTGGGATTGAAATGGCACATGGAATGCTGGACAATGCTGAAGCCACACAAGTCACTTTGCAAAAATGAATGAACGTAGACAGTGTAGGCTACCAGCGAGAGAGAGCACATTTCACCCAAGAGGTCCAATCCAGAGATTTTAAGAAAAGCCCTAATTATGAATGAGTGGGTGGAACAGACAGGGAAAAGGTTGGCGAGAATTCACAACGGGGCAGATTTGAACCTACAGCTGAAAAGAGCAGGCAGAAGGATGGTGCAGAATCTTGCAAGAAATAAAATGAGGAGGAGTTTGGAGTAATAAGCTGTCCCTCTGTGAGCTTGAAGGGACTTGGAGGGACATGGGGGGCACTGTGAGGTTGCTGCTGTGATCCCTTTTTTCTAAGGTGAGGCCCAGGGTTTCCTGGTCCTGCCCTGTGATGGTGTTTATCTCTATTTCCTTACCTTAATTGAAGCTTGCCTGCAAGGGCTCCCTACTGAGCTGTTTTGAAGAGTTTATTTTAAAGGACTGAGAGCAGGAAATGAACAGGGGAGTGGGCAGCCTGCCAAAAGTACCCAGCAGCGACTAGTGTAAAAAAATAGCACTTGCACAAGGCGATCGGTTACAAAGCTCTTTTCATCTCATGCACGCACAAACACACACACACACACACACACACACAACTGAGGACAACAAACTAAAAAGTGACTCTTCAGAATCGCTGGCAAAAAAATGTGAGGCAGAATCTGTCTTGAGTCGTCACCGATTTTTTTGCATAGTCATACAATGTCAGTCTGCCCTCTGCAAAATTCTGGCCTGGGAGGGATTCGTGTTCAGTTTTCTGTTAAACTCTTTCTAAGGTCTGGCTTCTCCTTTTGCCGATAAACTCTGGTTTATCTCAGGCTTTCCGCTGCCCTTGCAGGATTGGTTTTCAAACACTCCCATGTTCTGTAACCGGATGTGCCACCTAGATCCTTGCTGAGCTGCTCAGGGAGGATCTCACGAATCCCTTTAGTAATTCTTAGTCAAGTTGTTAATGGCACTTAATTACTCTCAGTAGGCAGAAAGCACTAGAATTTCACCAGCCCTCGAGGTCTTAGCGACAGAACACCTCCAGGCTGGGAATTTTAATTGCCCCAGAAGACTGAGGGGACACTATGTTGTCTACACGGGGGCTGTCTGGGAGTGGGGGTGACTTCTTTACAAATATTGCCTTTCTTCTCCTGCTATTTTACCTCCCCAAGTTGTTCTTTCCTGGTCTCCCACTCTCCATCGAATGCTTCCATGTTAATGTTCTTTTACCTCTTATTCCATCCCTGTTTACCAATCTGAGTGCAGTAGATCTTTTTGGGGAGGAAGGGGGCACAGGTATATAAATTTTAAGAGGTATTCTATGTGAATTGTAAAATATAGTGTTTGCCTCTGCTGTGGTCTGAATGCTTATATCCCCCCAAAATTCACACGTTAGAACCTAATCTCCAATGTGGTGGTATTAGAAGGGGAGGTCATGAGGGTGGAGCCTCATGAATGGGATTAGTGTCCTTATAAAAGAGACCCCAGAGAGCCCCCTCACCCCTTTCCACCACGTGAGGACTCAGTGAGAATGCACCAGAAAGCAGGTCTTCACCAGACACAGAATCTGCCATGCCTTGATCTTGGACTTCCAGCCTCCAGAACTGTGAGCAATAAATGTCTGTTGTTTATAAGCTACCCAGTCTGTAGGGTTCTGTTATAGCAGCCTGAGCTGACCAAGACAGCCAGTCTGACAACTGAGATTCCCTATGGGCTTGAGTATAGGAAAACTTAGAGACATAACTGGTGGATGTTTTCTCTTGGAATTCAGTTGTTAACCTGGTGTTTCATTTGGGGGCCATTTCTTTATGTCATTTGCAATGTCTGAATGGTGTGTGCTCTTTTTTTGTTTGTTTGTTTCTGCTGCCATCTTATATTCTGTTCCTCACCTAGGCAGGCATATCCTGACATACATTGATAGAAATGAAGACTGGGACCATTTCCTTCTGGGCGACCACATGTTTGAAGCTCTCTTGAATAACTGGTCCGTATCATTTTGTGCATCCCTATAAAACTTCTGCTGTGGACGGACAACTCTTTCCAGTTTATGATCTGATTTTTTCTCTGTAATTTGGTAATTTGTTGAAAAACACAGAGAAACCAAAACACTGATGCTTTTCAGGGTGCCATTGAAATGGAGGTAAGAGTTAGTTCCCGAGTGGGGAGTAACGGTGAAATGTGTGAGGAATACCTCTTTGGGCATAGGAAAATTTACACACCATTCCCCATAGGAATGAGCTGCCTAGGGGTGGAAGGCTTTTGAGGTTTGAAGTTTGTTTTATCGTCTCAGAGTTTATAACAGGTTTTTCTTAGCATGCTCCACCTGCATACTGACATATGGGTAGGCAGACACATGTAGGTGGAAGGTGAAATTTTGCTACTTAAGGACCACTGTGCAAACAGTGCCTCATCTTGCAAGCAGCCAGGGAATGTAGATTTATAACTATGACCACATGTGAGTGTTATTTAATGATGTCACGAAAGAGTCAGCTACACAGCAGCTAGGAGACAGGGATAGGGTTAATGGGCTTGGGGAATTTTAACCTTGGATATCCTAATATTTTGATGAATATAACTTCAGCCTCGATGTGCCATTGAGACTACATTTTTGTTGCAAAAAAATCAACCTGGTTGAAATATGCATCCATGTTGTTCATACGAAGAAAATAAAAACTTTGTTTTTTCCCAACCTTCTAGAACCGAGACAACCTTTCTTAAATCCCAAATAAGTTGAGTGCATGCAAAATCAAACAGTAAGTAAAACCAATGAAGGGACAAGACATGTTCAGGATAGTATATGTTAAGTCCTTCTCCTAGTTTGATCTTGCTAAGGCAAAAGATTTTAATTCATAGGTATATAGCCGTACAGTTATCTTCTTTGTTTATAGACCTGAGGTTTATAGATGCTAAGGTTTGTGTAAATAATGTCCATGGAGAAAGTAAATATTTGTGTTATCCATAAATAAAACCAAAGATGGTAAATTCAGGTCAACGGTAATTATCCAGATGTTTTAATCAAACATCTTTCTCTTCTTTTAAGACACCCAACATCATGAAAGCAAAGCATGGACTATAACCAGATTATCTCAGTATATATTAATTTCCCATCTAATGGGCACTGTACTAAGTTGTCTGTGTAGGTGAATTGCACAGAAGATGCTGGATTTGGTAACTATCTTTCCAAGATGTTATTATTATTAATATTTTAGCCTACCTAATTGCTTTTGAATTTTTTTTTGTTTCCTTCAAATATCGGATGAAATCTCGCATGATATCTACTTTGTTAAAAAAAGCCAGTTAAAAATCGAAAGCGTAAATCTGACAGCACGTGAAACGGTCTGAGGTTCTGCATACTCTCCAAACATCTTACAGTCAGCGTGTCAAGGCACCAAAGCAAGGGCTGACACAGCTATGCTAGAAAATTTGCAGAATCACTTACCCCTGAGGCAGCCCATTTTGGCTATTCTGATGGCAGAGCTGGCTTATGTCCGGCTGCTCTCTCCGGCCCATCTCCTCAGCCCAGGGATTCTCTGAAGTTCCTCCTTCCAGTACCCTGTCCCGGAATCTCTCTTTTATGTATTTATTTATTATCAGTGTTCCTAAGTGTCTGCTTCCAGTCTTTAAAATGGTTTTTTCATATTATAGTTGACTGTTTATTTTTTGGCCATTTGATGCTGGAGGGTAAATCCAGTTCCTGTTACTCCGTCTTGACCAGAAGCATACGTAAGGTGACAAACTTATCCTGGCTTACCTGTGACCTTCCCCGTTTTAGCACTAAATGTCCACATCCCTGGGCGTGTTTAGTCCTGATCTCTTAAATCCCGGGTAAACCCGCTGGCTGGCCACCCTCAGTGGAAGTCTGGGTGACATCCTTGTATTATTTCTCAATCTCCTGATTTTCTAGGAACAGCAGCACCATCCAAGTTATTTGGTTTCTGTGTGAAACACTTATCTGAGATTTATACTCTTCACAATGTCAAAGACCTAACAGTGCTTTCTTTATTCAATGTGCATCCCTATAAAGTTTATAGTTTTCTATGGTTTGTGAGCTAAAAAAAAAAAAAATGAGATCTCAGAGGAGACAAATGAAATGACCTAGACTATAAAGTATGTATATCACTCAGCCATAGAAACATCACGCCTGTGTGGTGACCGTGGTGATGGTGTGGATAGGGTGAGACCATTACATGTACATAGGTCTTCTGGTCACCACAAGCCAATACAACAGCTTCTTTTTTGAGGTTGAGAAGAAAGACAGAGGAGCAGAAATCCACTAAGTGTGTTTATTTGGAGAGTAGAAGGAGGAAGTGGGATAAACAAACACAGCATGGACTACTTCTATATGCCAGGACATAAAAACGAAGATATATTTTAGTATATGATTATATCTACTTTTCTAATAGGTAGCTGCTCATGAATGTTAAGGCTTCCTAGAACCCTAATCTCAGTATTGCAAAGAGCCCTAAATCCAGGCCCTTAATTCTTTCCAGCAGAGTTCTTACACAGGATTATAAATCGGAATCCTACAAAGAACAATATAAAAATTCATGCACCTGACCCCTCTGCTATCATTCTGTTTCCACGGGTCTTGGGGAGGACAGAGAACCGTAACTACCTATTTTGGAAAAAAAAAATAATCCCCAGATGGATATTTTTGTATACCCTTAAAGAGTTACCCTTATAGGGCAAAAGCGTACCTTAAAAATAGTACAGATTCTGTCTGATCATGCCTAATGAAGATGAGACTGAGAAAAATGACACATTTTGCAAGTAACCAGCCCAGCTAAAAAGATCATCTCCTTCTGTATCTTCATTACCAAATAGGGACAATTTAACTCCCTTCCCAGCCAATTCCTGCAGAAGCTGGGGCTGTCTGTCTGCAGCTGGCTTGCAACTCATCTATGCAGCCATATCTCCACTGGACGGAAATTGCACAGTCTTGCTTGTGGCATGAAAAACAGGATATGAGAGCATTCTGGCAAGCAGAGGGGCTCAGCTTCAGGGAGCTTTGGGACCTCTCAGCTTCCACCCTGTCCGCTACCTATTGAACAATTCTTACCCATGCCTGGATGCCTGGGGGAGTACAAAATAGAAAAGCAAGAGAAAAGTAGGACAGCAGATATGTGATATCATCCAAGGTAGGAGGGACACAGGAAGGAGACTTACTGATATGATCTGTATTTCAAATTTAACTGCAGATCATCTGCTGATGGTAGACAGCATGAAGCAGGTTTTCTTACACTGACTCTCCAAGCTGCATCTGAGGCAGGAAGAGGCTGTCAGTGATGGGTGAAAAGTGGCAAGGAAAAAAAAAAAAAGATTCAGCATAGGACAAACTTGCATCATTGCTACTTGGGTTCATATCCTCTCCCTGTGCAAAACAGGCTGTTATTCAGAGGCAGTGAAAGCCACCACTTCGGCCCTAAATTCTTTCCATATTTACCCTTCTGTGCAATACGGTTTTTTGTCTAATATGTTAGGAAATTGACCTGCATCTTTTTCTCCTCCTTAGATTTTTTCTAAGTGTGGATTCAGAGTGGTCTAATGGTTCAGCAGGGAGGTCTTTCCAGGGAACTTTTGCTATCTGTGCTGTTGTACCCAAGGGTGGACTGTCTCTGTACTTGCTCAGGAGACTGCCCCTGTAGGAACCAGCCCTCACGAAAATGAAAACAGGAGGTGCAGGTCCAGCCTTGCTGCTCATAGCTCATTGCTATAATCTGGTCAGACACTGCCGCTAGCTGCAAGGGAGGCAGGAACATTCCCCCTAGCAAGGCAGCCATGTGTCCAGCAAAAACTTGAGGAGTTTCATGGCAAAAAGGACAACGTGGACATTGAATTGGGGTGGGGCGATCACTGGTGCTGAGAAGTGAGGTCAGTCGTGAAAATACTTCTCTAAATGTGATTTCCTCCAGGAAGCAATGAGTTGAACCAGGGAAACAGCAGGGAGAATAAGTAGAAAGGGGAAGATTGGAAAGCGATGTTTTAAGCAGGGTGGATGGGGCATCCCGATCGGTCTGTGGGAGTGATTCTCTCTCTCTCTCTCTGCCTTTCTGCTATGTGAAGACACAACCTACCTCCTATGACCATGCCCGTGGCGCCATCTTGAAATGGAGAGATTGGGTCCTAACCTGCTGGCACCTTGATTGTGGACTTCCCAGCCTTCTCAGAGCTGTGAGAAAATAAATTTCTGTTTGTTTTTTTAATCAGTTACCCAATCTGTGGGACTGGTTATAGCAGCACAAAACAGACTAAGCCAGTGGGAGAGTAGGGGAAAGAATTGTAAATATTTGTAAAAAAAAATGTCCAACATTATGAGTTTGAATTCACTGGGGACATCCAGTGGACAGATTCAGCAGATGAATGACAATTTGAGAAAAGGGCTGTGGGGTATCCAGAAGAAAGAGAACAGGATGACATTGTGGAGATGAGGGGAGGATAGATTTCTTTCTTTTTTCTTTCCCCCCCTTTTTTTTTGGCAGCTGGCCAGTAAGGGGATCTGAACCCTTGACCTTGGTGTTATCAACACCATGCTCTCCCCAGTGCACTAATCAGCCAGCCTTCAAGGGGGATAGATTTCTGAGCAGAGAGGGATGCTCAGAGTAGATAAGGTCTCAGAAACAAATTGGAAGTGAGGTTGTGGCCACGTTTCCAGTTGCAGCCTCAGAAAACCAAGGGAGATGGCCCGAGCAGTCACCGGGAAATGATTGATGGGCAAAATGACTGTACTCTCTGTGTGAAAGTATTTGCTAGTGACTGAAAGAAGATTGGAAAGTGGACAGTAGATTCAGGGAAGGAGGTAGGTCTGCAGAAAACTTTTTAGTGCAGGCAGAGAAGTCTGAGAGTGTCAGCAATTTCTTCTTTCCTTTTAAAAATGTCTAGCACCGTCTGGCATCTTGGATTCACATAAAGTTTTTGGAAGGAAAGAAGATTGAGTCTAAGAGAATACCAGTGAGCCACCTCACTGCAAGAAGGAGGGGGTGGACATGGGTGTGAGACTGGTCAGGACATGTCTGTGGTCAAGACATGACTAATAAAGAGGCCAGCGGGGGCGGGGGACTGGAAAGGGTGAGAGGTGCAGTGTTTGGGGAGGATGAGCTGAGCCCATCACCCTGGAGATGCAGATTCTCCTCGAGACTTGATAATAACATTGCATCTAAGATGACTGTCTCACCACGGGGATGCTACTTAACGTTCCACACTGATAAAACCATCCCTATCATCTGTGTCCATTCTTACGAGTCATTGCTTCATGTCCCTTGATATAATGAGAAGACATTCTCATTAATTCTCTTTTATCCTCTTCCATCTGTTCCCCTTGGTGTAAATTAGAGTGTTTTGTAAGCTGTCAGGCTCTTTTTTTTTCTTTTTTAACCGTGCAGAACTCCCCAAATCTCATCATTTCACAGGAATCAGCCTGATGTCATCTGAACCTCAGCATATGCTTTTTGTTAATGATGGAAAGTTTCTTTCTCATCATTACGAAGAGAGTTTGCTGAGACCCAAGCGTGTACGCCAACCTTTATCATTTAGAAAACTAAACAATACAGAATGATCAATGTTGTTGGGGAAAATTCTCTGAAGATATAAAACAATATAGGACAAGTTAATAAAAAGACCGTCTGTACAGTCTATATTAAATGTCATAAGCTCTACAAAACAATCTGTTTTTCAGGCTGTGAAAGAAAAACATATGGTGCTTAACAGCAGCATGTTGCTTTCATATGGATACGCTGAGCATATGTCAATTATTTCTTTTAGATTCAAAATTGACAGAACTTGGAAGCTCCAGATGTGAATCTTATTTTTTAAAAAAGAATTTATCCCCTTCGGTTTTGTTGGATTTCTTTAAATGTTTATTTATGTTTCTTGCTTTGGTAAGAGCATTTATTCACTATTTTGGGAAAAGCTACTTGTGTGGAAAGTGTCTCTTTCCCCATGTTTAAATGGCTGTGAAACATTCTTTTCCTGCTGGGACAATTGAGATTTGCTTATCTTTTCTTACATACAAATACTCTGGACCCTGCTAAACATGAACTTTTGGGGGGCTCCCTTCCCTCTTGAGTGGGGTCTGCTGTAATGCACGTGGCTATTTTCATCTAAGGACTAAAGGACCACTCAAGCACAGCCCATGTCTGATGCCTTGTGCTAGCAAGAAAACCACCAATTCACACACAGCAAAGGTTCAGCCTCTTCCTGGAGAGAAGAGCAGAATAGAAATGTAGAAGAATAATGGGGGGGGGGGGGATTGGCTGCAGGGAAAGATAATTTAATTCTCTCTTGGAGATGCAAGCTGGCTGGGGGTCTAGTCCCGTTCAATCCCTCTGACCTCCTAAAAAAATAGATAATATATTTGTAAACTCTGCGAGGAAGATTCTCAAGGTCTCTTCCAATTCTAACACCACTTCATTACTCTCCTGCAGAAAAACAGCAAATTACTGATGATTGGGATCCATCCACACCCCTACCCTTTCCCAGAGAGTGACGGAATGGGAAACAATGATAAAATGCATCCTTCCAAAATGGTAACAATGTATTCCCTGACATAAGCTGAATCATGGTCCCCAAACATATCAGGTCTTCATCTCTAGAACCTGTGAATGGGACCTTATTTGGAAAAGAGGTCTTTGCAGATTTTGATTAAGTGAAGGATCTTGAGATAAAATCATACCGGATTAGGGTGAGTCCTAAATCCATTGACAAATGTCCTTATAAGAGACAGAAGAGGAGACACAGACACAGAGGAGAAGCCATGTGAAGATGGAGGCAGAGACTGGAGTGATGCGGCCACAAGCCTGGGGACTCCTGGAGCCAGCAGGAGCTGGAAGAGGCAGGAAGGATCCTCCCTTGGAGCTTCCGGAGGGAGCACGGCCCTGGCACACCTTGATTTAGACTCAGCAATACTGATTTGGGATGTTTAGCTTCCACAACTGGGAGAACATAAATGCACAATGTTTTAAGCCTACGGATTTGTGGCAATTTGCTACAGCAGACCTTAGAAATAAACACATTCCCCTAATGAATGAAGGTGAAAAAGAGGAATATTAGAAAAACCAGGTGTTCTACCAGGTGTACAAGATTCTTGGTTCAACTCTGATCCCTTTTATCTTTGCAGGAGGGGACAAGAGCTTTCTGTGTCAGGGCTAAGCCTTTCTTGTAAATTCATCTATTCAAGGTCTGAGAGAGCAGGGCGAAAGCCTGCTGCAGACCCTGTTGAGTGAAGTCATTTTCTAACCCACAGAGGGCAAGGAGATAAGATTGCCTAACATTTCCCGTCTCTCTGCCTAATCCTTATCCCCCACGCAGAGCCCTTCCAGACTCCCACCTTTGCCAGGGCTCTGCCTCAGAACTGGAAAACTCTAAAGAATGAGAGAACGAGGTGACTCACCAGCAGACACCGGGGGGAAGAATGCTCAACTTTTATATTTGTGTCGTTGCTTCTCGGTGTGCTGAGAGCACAGCATTTTTCTTCCATTTGGCATATCTATTTGAGCAAAACCAGCGTCTAACGACGGCCTGTGCCAAAGCCGGTGCAGAGAAGTGAGGTCAGCCTCGAAAATACTTTTCCAAATGTGCTGGGTTTCCAGATTCTTTCAGTCTACAAAGCCAGAGTTCATTTATGAACAACCTCATTAGGTTTGCCCCTAAAAGCAAATGAACAGAACATGGTCATCAGTTCCAGGCAAAAGAAAGCTGAAAGGGTGCCTGTTCCAAAAAAATGGAGTGGAGTATTTCCCTTTCTCAGAAAGGTTTGCAAATTCCTTACAATAACATCAGTGTTATTTAGAATTTATAGGGCACTGGGGAGTCATTAGTTCTTTTTAACTCAGTGTTCTAGTAAACTAAGGCTTTAAAAAGAATTAGGTTTAAAAAAATGTAATCTGTGACACTTAAACATACAATGTGCAATTGTAATTCAATATAAATTACTATTATTTTTATTACTATATTTGTCTTTACATGATGCAATCATTTTTTGTGGCCTTTGCCAATTTCTTGCTAACTCCTGCCCCCCCCCCACCTCTGGTGGCTTCAGTTTCATTATTTTTGAAAGTTCAACAAATTATTGTGATTGTTGCATCTTTCTTTTTTTGTTTATGTATTTTGTTTTATTTTTTCAGCTCTCATTTATGTGTGAGGACATGGCATATTTCTTTTTTTATGCCAGGCACATAACATAATTTTCTCCAAGCTCATCCATGTTGCTGCAAATGGCAGAATTTCATTATTTTTTATGGCAGAGTAGTATTCCATGGTGCATGTATACCACAGTTTCCTTACCCAGTCATCTGTCACCGGACATTTCATTGGTTCCAATTCTTGGCTATCGTAAACAGAGCTGTGATGAACATGGGAGTGCAGGTGTCCCTGTGACCTGATGATTTCCATTCCTTTAGGTATACACATAGCAGTGGGATTGCTGGATTGTATGGTAGTTCTATCTGTGGTTGTTTGAGATCTCTGTACCATTCTCCATAGTGGTTGTACTAACTTACAGTCCCACCAACAGTGTAGGAGGGCTCCCCTTTCTCTGCATCTTTGCCAGCATTTGTTATTCTCTGTGTTTTTGATAATAGCCAGTCTAACTGGGGTGAGATGATATTTCAGTGTGGTTTTGATTTGCATTTCTCTGATGATTGGTGATGCTGAGAATTTTTTCATGAGTCTATTGTTGGTAATTTGTGTGTCTTCCTTTGAGCAATGCTTATTCTACTTCCTGAAGTGTTTCCTTTTGTTTTCTTTCAGTAGTTTTATAGTTTCTGGTCTTATATATGTCTTCAATCCATTTTGAGTTGATTTTGGTATATGGTGAGAGATACAAGCCTATTTTCATTCTTCTACATAGGGATGTCCAGTTTTCCCAGCACCATGTATTGAAGAAGCTGTCCTTTCCCCAATGTATCTTCTTGGTGCCCTTGTAGAAGATCAGTTGGCTGTAAGCATGTGGATCAATTTCTGGGTTCTTTATTCTGTTCCGTTGGTCTGAGTGTCTGTTTCTAAACCAATACCATGCTGTTTTGATTACTATAGCTTTACAGTATAATTTGAAGTCAGGTTGTCCATCTATCTAATCTTTATTTATCTACCTATCCAGTATCTATCTATCTATCTATCTCTCTATCCATCTATTCATCTGTCATCTATCTCTATTTATTAATCCACCCATTTATTCATTCATATATTTTATGATTCTAATCTAAGGAGACATAGTCATAAGATATGGAGGTGAGACATAGTCTCTCCCACGACTTTTTTCAGAGATGTGCTATTGACTATCCCTGTTACATTTCACATAGGTCCAGAGCTACCATTGTACATATTCATTTTTTATTTAATTATATTCAATTCTGTTATTAATCTGTAGAATATCTTACAGTAAATGAGTCATCATTATAAATATTCTTTGAATATTTGTCTATTCAACCTTATTGCTGTGTAAAATCCTTAAAATGCATCTTTCAACCCAGTTTTTTCAATCTGTATAATACTTCTCCCAAATGGAGGACAGAAAATACATTTCACCTGTGTGAGCTTCCTAATCACGGAAATTCTGACTGAGTCTTTTTACATCTGCCTTTGTGAGATTCATCAGAGCTTATCATTATGGCTAATTTTTAAAAAAAATTTTACTGCTGATCAATTACAATATGGCATGTACTGAACTATTTTACCTGTTATGTATGTAGTTTTTAAGCAACTCAATTAATGGTGTTTCCTCTACATCTAACCTCCAATAGGTGAGACCCCAATTAATCAATTTCACCATAAGAAATAGCCCAGGGGTTAAGATCATTGTCTCCATAGCACATGAGAGAAAGTATTGGAAAGCCCTGCACTTTCTCAAAACTCAAGATATTATAACAAAAAACATACCTTGAGGAAATATTAATGTATTGTAATCAAGGGATGTATCAAAAAGTAATGAAGTTATTATCTTAACAGTGGCTTATGATACATTTTCTAAAATATATATCATTATTCTTGGTAAGCAATCACCACAACAAAATGTGTGTCTGTTCAGCAAGTTCGTACAGTAGTTTTAGTCACATCGAGTTTTTTTTATTTTTGCTGAAATGTCTCTTGATTCTTTACAGAGAGAGACTGTGTTGTCTGAATCCAGATGTTTGAGGGAGGAATGAGGGAAATATTTCTGTAGTCCTGACTAGTGACTTCTAAGTCTTACTTGGACACATTTCCTAGGCCAAAAGGATCTAACTGATGCCCAGAGGAGCAGGAGACTGGAGATTTGTCATGTGTGTGTGTGTGTGTGTGGGGGGGGTGTTTGGGAGAGAGAGAGAAAGAGATAGAGAGATAGAGGACAGAGATAGACACATAGATCGGGATGGATAGACAGGATATGTGTATGCCCTCAACCAGCTGACAGAAAATGTGGGTTTTGCATGCCTTTGCCAGATGATATGACCCTAAAACTCCCTTCAGTTGGTTCGAGCATCTCCTTGAGAGACATGAGATTTGGGGAAGATGGTTTGAAGGACTCATGGCCCCCAGTATCATAGATTTTGTTATCAGCTCACTCTGAACCATACAAAAGGTGAATTCTTAGACATGTCAGTTGACATTCTCCCGAAAATTGCTACCTCTGAGCAGCACTTCATTCTTGCATCCTGGCTGCTAAAATGAGAATATTTATAACAGAGTGCCTTTGCAACTTGTGATGCTGTCTTTCTGGGGCATTGTTGGAGCCATTTCTGATACCAGTGACTACTCAGATATGACCGGAATAGCTTTCCTCCCCCTGTTGAGAAATGTATAATTAATATAACAGAAGGTGTCTCCTATTTTTTTCCCATTGGTTTCCAGGAAACTCATAAATAAATTATTACTATTTTCTAATTGTGTCATTGTGGTTGACAGGGACATATTTCTATGAAGAGATTTAGGGTGAAGAGAATGGGGGAAGAGTAAATATTTAAATATTCTGCCTTCTGAAATCTTTGTTATGATTTAATTGAATCTTTATTTTTCTGTAGAATTGCAAACATATGCAAAACTAGGGGAAATGGTATATGGGACCTCCATGAACCCATTGTCTTAAACAATGATCAAGCCTGGGGAAATCTTGTTTAATTCATATCCACTCCCCACTCCTGACCCAAAGAATGACCTTGAAGCTATTTCCAGATGCAATGGCATTTAATTATTTAATTATGTCTTATTTTGCTGTGTCTATTCTTAAACAATATACACAATGCCTGTAAGGAATGTGGGGGGAGAAACTCACACACACACACTCACACCTACGTACATTTTTATAAGCTCCTCTTTTTCTACAGATAGAAGACATGGGAAATTTGAGGAAATTCACTCAACTTCTAGTGATGTTAATGTCTGCCTTTCAGTCCTTGCCTTGGAAAATGGCCTGAGAACATCCCTACTGACAAGAGGGTGTCCGAGCGCCTTGTCTCCTGTAGCATTGATGGCTCCTACACAAAAGTTTCCTTTTTCTTGGACCCTGATTGAATTTTCCAGAAGGGAATGATGCAACTTATTTTTAAAAAGTGTATCTCATGATAGTCAATATTCCTTTTTGGTCAGAGGAAACAATAATTATTTTTTACCCCTTTCATACCCAGAACCCCTGCCAATCACTGCATTCCCCAAGAAGGGAACCCTGACATATTTGGGGCTTCTGAATGAAGAAGCCACTGTGGCAGCAGGTGGGGGTTTCCATGTGTTACCTGCTTACTCCAGGAGGTGGCTGTTCCTGTGGTGAAGGGAGCTTGAAGCATCTGGATACCTTCTCCTGTGTTGTTGAACCAAGAGGCCAAAATGTCCTACTGACCGGACTCACTCTGCAATCTTTGGTGTCTCCATATTGTCATGGCTGCTTACGCCTACATGGTTCAACAGTCCTCTTGGATCTGCGTCTGGACACGATGCTGACCCACAAATACCCATCTTCACATTCTACATTTGGAACGTGTGTTGGATTAACAGCCGCTGATGGCTTCCTGGGCTTGCAAAATTGTTATTAGTGCTCATCTATTTAGTAATCCTGATTATCTCAGTTTGTGTGAGCTTGGCAGGGAGAAGACGTTCTGGCCACTTGTGGAAGGAAACGAAATGGGCTCAGTTTTCCAAAAAGGAATGACTCAGACCAATGAAAACTTTTGAGAACAGAGCTGCTTGGTGCTAGTGGGAACTCCTGGGGGTCACACCCTTTGTTGGTGACAGCCAAAGCTTGTCAATGGCAGCATAGGGGTTACCCTCATTACATGGCATAAAGGGATGATGTCTGTGGAAATCCTACAAGAGGATTCTGCATAAAAAGTCATCATCCAGTGTAAAAAAGAGGGGGCAGTTGATAGATTATTTCTTAAGGTTTTTGGTTTCCTCTCGACTTTGACTCAAAGATGTAGAGCAGGGTTTGGCAATCTATTTTGCAAAAGGCCAGATAGTAAATATTTCTGACTTTGTGGGCCATATATACTTTGTGGTCTCTGTTGCAACTACAGATGTTCCTCAATTTATGATGGAGTTATGTTCCCAATGAACCCATCGTAAGCCTATTTTATAACAAAGTGTTGAATATCTCAGGTAGTGCTTTGACTAATGAACTGAAAGTGAAAAATGGAATGGTCGTATGGGAACTCAAAGTGCGGTTTCTACTGAGTGCAGATTTCTTTCACGCCATTGTAAAGTAGAAAAATTATAGATCACTTCATTCTAAGTCGGGGACGATCTGTACCCCATTCTGCCTTGGGGTGGGTAAGCAAATATAGACAATATGTAACCAAATGAGCATGGTTGTGTCCCAATAAAGCTATTTACAAACACTGAATATCACCTAGTTTTCACGAGTCACAGATTTTTTTCCACACCCATTTAAAAGATGTAGAAACCATACGGAAAAAAAAAGCCATGGTTTGTCACCTCCTGATATAGATTACCATGTTGTATGTGACCCGATTATAAAACAGGCGTTGCGTTAGATGGTTTTGACCAGCAGTAGTCTGATGGAAGTGTTCTGAGCACGTTGTAGGTAGGCTAGGCTCAGCTATGATGTTCTGCAGGTTAGGTGTATCAAATGCATTTTCAACTTAGGATATTTTCAACTTACAATTGGGTTTATTGGGATGTAACCCCGTTGTAAGTTGAGGCTTTGGGATTGTTTAAGCCTCAAATATGAAATGACTTAGATTGGCTAAGAGAAAAGAATCTCTCAGTTTTCTAGCTCATTTCATCACAGGGAAATGGTATGAGGTCAAACCTATTGACTTGTAAAAGTTAGTTCTTTAGATCTTATGTATTTTCT
Source organism: Galeopterus variegatus (assembly GCF_000696425.1). Lineage (NCBI taxonomy): Eukaryota > Metazoa > Chordata > Mammalia > Dermoptera > Cynocephalidae > Galeopterus > Galeopterus variegatus. The sequence goes on from NW_007726205.1 coordinate 785,386, forward strand.
GTGTGTTCTAAGATATGTGATTGTTTAAATGGCTTCTCAAATATTGAAGATATAGGGGGTAAAAGCTTAGATTATCTATAAACAGGGCACATGTCAATGATTCATGTTTTTGCTCCTTCACCCCAGTAAGTTTCCTCCTTTTCTATGTTTAGGCTATTTTGTGCCTTTATCCCATAGCGCTTGCTAAGCTCATTCCTGCCATGTTATTTTGTGTCCTTTTTTGGCTGATGTCTGACTCCGGGGACAGAGATCATGCTCTTTTGCTGACACTGCTACTGCTCCTACAAATATTAGAAGCCCAGGGAATATCTATTAAATAGAGAAATACATTTCACCTCTACAACTGCGCCCAAATAAGATGGGTCAGTTCCATCCACAGCTTAATAAAGACAGCTTTTTGGCATCATATCCAATACAAATTTTGATTTGGCATTGGAAGTCACGATCATTGATACATATTTTATAATTTATTATATTGTATATTATACCTAATTACATGTATGTTATATATAATAAATTATTTATAATATAATTATAAATTATAGTATAGTATTTATAATATAATATATTATATGTGTCATACACATATGTAATATACAACTAATTGATTATATCTGCCAATATAATGTTGAATATTGAAAGTGGTTAGTAAGTGTTGGTTGAATTGATTTCACTTTGGAACTGAACAAACAATACATTACATATAATTTATTATACTTTTATATTATATTTTCATATTATATTATATTATATTTTTATATTATATAACATTTTAATATTATATTTTAATTTTATATTACTACATTACATTATATTACATTATATTGCATTATATTGCATTATATTACATTATATTACATTATATTATATTATATTATACTATACTATATTATATTATATTATATTTATATTGTATAGTAAGTCGTCACTTATCCCTGGGGGATACATTCCAAGAACCCCAAAGGAAGCCTGAAATTACGGTTAGTACTAAACCCTCTGTGTATTTTGTTTTTCCCTATGCATACTGTAGTGGATTGAATTATGTTTCCCCAAAACTCACTGAGGCTTGAATTGTGTCCCCAAATTTTATGTATTAGAAACAGCCCCCACTGTGGCTGTAAAGAGGGTAGGAAATCCTATTACGGTAAGTGAAAGGTGGAGCCTTGAAGAGGTGATTGGATTGTAGGACCCTGCAGTAGTGAATGGATTAAAAATGGTGCTCAGGGGTGTGGTTCTGAGGGCTTTAAAGAAGGGGAGAGTCTGTCTTTTTCTCTCTTTGCTCCTACCTTCTTGCAAAGTGAGACCCCTGGGACACTGTCACCACCACCAGATGGACTTTGGACTTCTCAGCCTCAGAAACTGTAAGCAATACATTTTGTTTTTCTTTATAAAATGCCCGGTTCCATGTATTTTGTTATAAGCAACACAAATGGACTAATACACATATGTTACTAGGATAAAGTTTAATTTATAAATTAGGCACAGATTAAAAACAATAACTAATAGTAAAATAGAAAAACTTAAACAATATACTATAGTAAAAGCTATGTGAATGTGGTCCCTCTCTCAAAATAACTTCTTTCCCTGTATCATGGGGCATCGAAACCACAGAAAACAGAACTGTGGATGTGGGGGGACTACTGCATTACATATTTATATTATTCTGTTTAAATGTTTAAGAAATGTTGGTTAAATTGAATTTACTTTGGATCTGAAGACATACATTTGCCTCATCTTCCTAATTCACAATTTTAGCCACTTGGATGTGGCAGCATCAGCTTCTATTACCATTTTGTAGCTGATGCTGGATTACAATTATTTTCTGCATGAAATATTTTCAACATCTAAGAAAATTGAGTGACTGAACGGAGAATTAAAATACAGGCACGATGTGCCACAAAGGTCTTGTTAAATTATTATAACTGAATTGGGTTTTCTTGTTGTGAAACATTAGTTCATAGTTCTAAAAGGAACTCTTGCAGTTTGGTGGTCAGAGCCAGGCAGGGAAAGAGCTTTATTGGTGAGACTCTACTCCTAGTTATGATGCGAAGAAAAATAGACGGGAGAGATGGGAATATTTTTCTGTGAAATAGGGATCTACCTCATTAAAGAAAGTGATTTGTCTTGGCAGAGAAAATAATACTTGCTGTATTAGTTTGCCAGAGCTGCAATAACAAAGCACCACAGGCTGGGTGACTTAAATAAGACATTTCTCTCTCACAGTCCTGGAGGCTGGAAGTCTGAGATCAAGGTGTGGCAGGGCTGGTTTCTCCTGAGTCCTCTCTCCTTGGCTTGTAGACACTGTCTTCTCCCTGTGTCCTCACATGATCATCCCTCTGTGTGTGTCTGTGTCCTAATATCCTCTTCTCACAAGCAAAACAGCCCTAGTAACCTCATTTTACCTTAATCACCTCTTTATTTAATGAAGTTAAAGTAATTAATTATTTTTTTTTTAGCATTCTGAGATGTTGCAGAGGGGCGGGGTGGGGGTGGGGGGACAGGGCTGGCCCATGGCTGGTTCCTTTCCTGGCCTGGTTGCCAAAGGCGGTGGGGTTAAGCCCCTAGGCTCCCCCCGACAGCTCGGGAGACTACTTAATCACCTCTTAAAGACGGCATCTCCAAATACAGTCACATTCTGAGTACTGGGGCTTTATATTTCAACATGTGAATTGGGGGGCGGGAGGCACCATTTATGTCGTAATACTTGCTTTCAGAAAATTTTTTATTCAGTGTGAAAAAACTGGAGTAGCTAATGCAGCAATATTTCTAGAAAGGTCTACAAAATGGGACCAGTGTTTACCTCTCCGGTTTTGCCCGTAAGGCTCTTCTAGGAATCCAAAGAGCAGGATCCAAACTATCTGCTCCCTGAAAGCTGTCTTAAAATAATGATTCTCTAAACATAGTACCTCTGTCATTGCATCTATTTGTCTTACATTAAGCCGTTTAACTCTTAAAATGCTGCATACTGAAGGAAATGATAAATGTTTGAGGTAATGGGGGAAAAATCAGTGGCCACCAAGGTTTCAGGGGAGGACGGAGCATGGAAGATTTTTAGGCAGCGAGATTATTCTCTGTGATACTGTAATGATGAATGCATGACATTATGCATCTGGCAAAATCCATAGAACTCTACAACACAAAGAGAGCACCTTATTGTAAAATTCTGTTGATGATAATGTATCAATATTGGTTCATACCACACTAATGTAACATGTTAGTAACAGGAGAAACTGTGTAGGGATGTATGTGGAAGGGGTAGGGAACTGTCTGTGTTTTTTGCTCTACAACTGCTATAAAAATAAAGTCTATTACTTCTGTAAAAAAAAAAAATAAATGATAATTATAATAATAATGCTGCAGACTTGATAGAGTCAAAGTGAGTTGGAATGCCCTAAGCATGGAGTTCCAGGCATAAGGCACCATCAGAAGAAAGAAAAATGAACTTTTTCATACCAGGAACCAGTGAGAGAGCAGTGCTGAGTTTAAATCAAGCATCTTTGGTCAGGACATCAGAAAATGGCTAAATTCCCCCATGGTGGCCAGTGGGAGTTTCCTGGGGAATCAGAGTCTTATAACAAGAGAACTGAGCTTGTAGCTCATTGAGGCTGAAGTTCAAAAATGGTTATTTGTCATGGATGGACCTTGAGAGAATAATATTGAGTGAAACGAGTCAGGCAGAGAAAAAGAAATTCCACATGTTCTCACTCATTGGTGGGAGCTAAAAAATAAACAAATTAATTCACCCACATACACACACAAAAAAAACCCGGGGGGGGGGTGGGGAAGAAGATATAACAACTATACTTTTTTGAAGTTGTTACAACAAGCAAACGGAAAGGACATTCTTGGGGGGAAGGGGAGAGAGGGAGGAGGGCGGGAGGTGTCGGTGATGGGCCATAATAATCATATACATTGTAGATTGACAAAATAAAAATTTAACGAAAAAAAATGGTTATTTGTCATTCTCAATGAAGTACTATTTGGGATGAAAAATATGTATTTGGATAATGTGAGATTCAGAGATTTCTTTGATTCTCTAGCTTCCTCTACTGGTTAAAATAAGCCCTAAAGCTATTCAGAATAAGTCTGTGATTAAGTTAATCTGCAAACACTGAACAGGCATGTGACTGGGAGACATGAAGTTGGATTTTCTGGCAGAAATTAGGTCTTAGTTATGGTAGATCCTGCATTATGTTCTGTCTGGATGAAACAAACTTATTCATAATGAAGGCTCTTGAAACAATCTCCTGGGAAGAGATTTCATTATTTTTGATTGGCAATTAAATGCAAATTTCCTAGTATTTCCTCAGAAACATTGAAATGATCTAATTTCTGCTGGAGAAGATGCTCCTCTAAGTACATTAAAAGAAGAACATTCTTCAGGGGATCCAAACACAAATTTTATCACTCTTGTGTTCTTGTTCAATATCAAGATAAGCTGATCTCAAAAGAAGACATACAAGATAAGCCGATCTCAAAAGAAGAAAGACAGGTATATGAAACAATGCTCAATATCACTAAGCACCAAGGAAATGCAAATCAAAACCACACTGAGATATCATCTCACCCCAGTTAGACGGGGTATTATCAAAAAGACAGAGAATAACAAATGCTGGCGAGGATGCGGAGAAAGGAGAAACCTCCTGCACTGTTGGTGGGACTGTAAATTATTGCAGTCTTATGGAAAAGAATAAACAACTACAGATAGATCTACCTTACAATCCAGCAGTCCTACTGCTATGTGTATACCCAAAGGAATGGAAATCATCAAGTCACAGGGACACCTGCACTCCCATGTTTATCACAGCTCTCTGTACAATAGCCAATAGTTGGAAGCAACCTAAATGTGCATAGACTGGATAAAGAAAATGTGGTATATACACACAAAGGGAATATACTACTCTGCCATAAGAAAGAATGAAATTCTGCCATTCACAGCATCACGGATGAGCTTGGAGAAAATTCTAAGTGAAATAAGCTGGACGCAGCAAGAAGAATACCACATGTCTTCTCTCATAAGTGGGAGCTAAAAAAAGAGAACAAAACAAGCAAACAAACAAATAATAATAATAAGTTGAACTGTCAAAAAGAGAGAGCAGAACTGTGATTACTAGAGGCGGGAAAGCAGACGGACAGTGAAAGGCTGATTAATGGATACAAAACTACAGCAAGATTGGAAAAATAGGCCTTATTGATGTACAGTCAACCCAGAAATCTATAATCAGTAATAATTTGCTGCATGTAAGCAAGCAACTAGAAGAAACATGAAATGCTCAGATCTTAAAGAAATGGTTAAGTTTTGCAATGATGAATAGGCTAACTACCATTAATAGATCAGCACACATTTTATACATGTATTTGAATATAACTCTCCATCCCACAAATAAGAACAATCAATATGTTTCAATAAAAAAATTAAGAAAAATGGGCCGAGCCCGTGGTGCACTCGGGAGAGTGCGGCTCTGGGAGCACAGCAGTGCTCCCGCCGCAGGTTCGGATCCTATATAGGGATGGCTGGTGCGCTCGCTGGCTGAGCGTGGTGTGGCTGGTCTCAAAAAGGACAAAAAAAAAAATTAAGAAAAAGATAAGCTGATAGGAGTTTATGAAATGGAACAAATTGGAAAGTGTAAATTGTTATTTGTAAAAAAAAAAAAATTATGATTACAATATATTGTTTAGCTTTGCCTGAATTGTTTTCCAATTGCATTTTGATTTCACTTTATATAGATTCAGAACTAACAACTGGAATTTATTCTTGAACAACAGATATTTCTTATTATATATTTTTATACATTATTATATTTTGTATATATTTGTAATGCTTGTGATCTGTTTATTGCTAGGGTTTCATAGATAAACATCCCAGGTATATCACAGTGTATTAAAAAAAAGGAGAAAACCATATGTCAAAAAGGAATATAATATAAATTATCCAGAAAGCGTTCCTTCTTATTGGGGAGGAGGCATCCCTTTCAATTTTTCAGAAACCTTGATATCAAAGGGTGGGTGGAGTTTCTGAAAATAATGACAATCTTGCTGAAATATTCATTATGATAAATAATATTGACATGAAGCTGGGGATTTTGGATCGACTCTTATCACATCTTTAAAATCCCAGGTGGAAAAGCTGAAAAGGTTTTGTATTCCTTAGTGGTTCATACACAAGCCTCCACACTGAACTCAAACCTGCTGTACTGGGTTTATTGTTTTTAATTAATGCTTACCTGGAACCTCAAAATATGACCTCATTGGAAGATAAGGTGTAAGGAAAATGGAGTTAGTTCAGTCAGGCTCCCTCACCTTGTATCCGGCTGTGTATGACTCAGCATATCTGTTGTAAATAAGTTACATAAGAGCAGTGTGAGTGCAAATGTGTGCTGATTCACCCCTTGACTCATTGCCCTTGTTGTGTACTTTTGATATAAGAGACAGTGGCTCTGAACCACTGGCTGGCAGAGCTCACATTGGAATAAAGCACGTCTATCCTGTCATCGGCTCCCAGAATCTTTTTTCAACTACCTAACTCATGACCTGCACAGGACAGGGCAGAGGGGTTTGTGATCCAGCCAGCCATAGAGTCTTTGCAGACATGATTAAGTGAGTTAAGATGAGGTTGTATTGCACTAGGGTAGACACTAAATCCAATGACTGGCATTATGAGCAGGTGACATAGACACACACCAAGGAGATGGTCACGTGACTACAGAAACAGATATGGGTGGATGTAGTCACAAGCTGAGGAACACTGAGGACTGTCAGCAAACACCAGGAGTGAGGAAGACATAAGAAAGGATGCCACCCTTGAGCTTTGAGAGGAGGCATGGTCCCCTGTACACCTGGATTTCAGACTTTTACCTTCCAGAACAGTGAAAGAATAAATCTTTGTGCCTCTGAGCCACCCACATGGTGGTAGTTTGCTATGGTACCCAGAGAAAGCCCATATACTACTTTTGCAGACAAATCCTTTGCTGCCACTCCCTGCACCCTAGTGTTTTTTGCCAAATACAACATTTTCTTTACTCCCAAGGAACTAGAGAATGTTGTCTGTCTGCATCCGTGCTTCCTGTTCATGAGCTACCACAGCTTTGAGCATTCTGCGTTCTTCTGCACGGGAGACCTTGTCCCCCCTCCTCTCTCCCCCCTACCTCCCTCCTCCTCCTGGCAGACGATGAGTCATTGTCTGAAATTTTGGTCAGCATCCACTCTTCTGGGGCTCCTTTCCTAGCAGCCTTCCAGCCCCTCCATTGTACTTCCTAACTCTTCATGTCACACTCATGCATAATTTGTAGGTTTTTACGACTGTTGTATCACTCCTCAAGGTCAGGACTGCATCTTCATGACATTTTATGTCGCTAGCAACAATCAGCATACATGTCATACTGTAGACGTTTTATATGGACTCATTTTTTTAAGGGGAGGGTATTGCATTTTTTAAATTCATTCATTTAATTTTTAAACGTCAAATAAAATTGTGCATATTTATGGTGTGCAGCATGACGTTTTGATGCATGTATACGCTGTGGAATGGCTAAATCAAGCTAATTACATATCCATCTTCTCATATACTTTTTTTTTTATGTGTGTGTGGTGGGAACACTTGAAATCTGCTGTCTCAGCAGTTTTGGGGTGTATAACACCTTGTTATTAAGTATAGTCACCATGCTATGCGATAGCTCTCCTGAACTTATTCTTTCTGTCACATAGAGTTATTGAAGTAAGGAATATGCTCCAGAAATTTTTTTTGGCCAATGACTAATTAATATAGTCGACCGTATAGTTTTTAAACTTGTATATGTATCTAGAGAGAGATCGAGAGATAGAAAGAGAGATTTGTATACATGTACAGATATACTCATAAATCTATGTATTTATCTCTATGAGGGTACTTGGAAAGGGAGATATGTGTACGCATACAGATAGATAAATATAAATAGATTTATCTCTATGAGGGTACTTAGGGAGATATGTATTCAGATACAGGTAGATATACTCATAAATCTATCAATTTATCTCTATGAGTACACTTCAAAAAGTCCGTGGAAAAATTGGATTGAAAGATAATGCTAATCCTTCCATGAACTTTTTGAAGATTTCTTGTATGTCACCCATATCCCTTTACGTCTGTATCTGTAGGGTTTTGTTTCTCTGGAGAATTCTGACTAACACACGGAACCATAAAGAGAAAACAATCGAGGGTATAACACAACACAGCAAAACTCCTGAAACCTCATCCTTGCGATTTACCAACGGAGCCAACCATCTCAGAAGCCTGATTAAATGGATCTGCGTGACTACGGCCCAAACCAGACGAGACACACAAAAGCACAACACCACACAGCACCTGGAACCCACCTGGTTCCAGGGCAAAGTTCATTCACATCATCTCTGTGGAAGAATGGAGCAATTCCAGGAATACTTGGCCTGCTGCAAAATCTTAGGCTGCCTTGTCTGAACACGTCTTTGATTTACTGCATCTGAGTGAAGCCCACTCCAAATGTGCATGGGATTTCCTGGCAGTCTCTTCTTGCACAATATTCTAAATACCTGTGGTTTCTTAACTGGGAGGTCAGGATACATGACTTTTATTCAGAGAAGAGCCTAAACCTCAGACGCTGAGCAGGGTTTTTCAGGCTATGACATCAGGTCTCAGAATGTCAACAACCAGAGACTCAGGTCTGGAGAATCCATGCAACAGAAAAACACCCCTTCACATTCTATTTTTTCTCCTTCATATTGCTTTGCATTTATTTACAGCTTAAACCACTCAACAATTGCTGTTCGGAAATGCACAGGGAAACTGCCTCTTCCCACTGGGTGCGGGTCTCTGTGGTTAATAGAAATCTGCAGGGCAAGGCGTTTTTGTGAACCCCGGACAGTCTCTCCTCTCTGTTCTGGGAGCCTCCCTGGTTTCATCAGCCACTCTGTGCTTGGGGATGCAGTCTGTCTACATTCCTGGGTTTCCTTTTCATCACCTAGCAATCTGACAGCACAGCTGCACACTTAATTGATTTGCTAGGTCTATCCATACGCCTCCTCCTGCACATTTCTAATTCAGAAGAGAAAAGCAGTCATGACCTCCGGGAATGTTTTTCCTTTGGCACGATTGTCTTGCGGTTCCTGATGTCTCCATATATTTGCTGTGCTCTTTTTCACCCGGCTGTCTGTGTGTTCTGAAGACATTGCACAGTTAGCACAAACCTGACAAAATTAAGAATACCTGATGCAAAGTAACCAGAGAACCCCAGTTGTTCTGCGGCTTGATGCCACACAGAACTGTCGAGTTTACAACTCTTCCTTCTGCTGGGTCAGCCTGCTGCGTTCTTGCTCCGTCTGGGATTTCCTAAGACACTTAATTACATAGTGATTTTTGGAAAATGCTTTTGTGTATCCACCAATGTTGATTTACTGATTTTCAATTTGGAAAAAAAAACAAACAAGCTCCCCCTTGCCCCACATCCATCATATTCTCTCACATTCTGTCTTTGAACAAAAGCATTTTTTATTGACATATTAATTACACATATTTGTGGGGTATGGAGTTGGACTTCAATTTCAATACACGAACACAACATGTGATGATCAATCAGGGCAGTTAGCATATTCATCATTACAAAACTTAATCATGTCTTTATGTTGAGAACATTCAATCTCCTGTCTTCTAGCCATTTGATAACATGCAGTAAGTGGTTGTTAACTATAGATACCTAGCTTAAGTGTGCACCAATAGAAACTATTTTTCCTGTCTAGTGAACAAAAATTTTGAATAAAATTTTATTTTCATGGACTTTAAAAAAATATATAGTTAATTTTTTTAAAGGAGATTTAGGTTCATAGCAAAATTAAGGAGAAGGTAACAGAGAGTTTTCATATACCTCCTGCCCCCACCCCCCAGACAGTCTTCCCCAGTATCAACATCCCCCATCCCCAGAATGGTCCATTTCTCACAACTGATGAACCCACATTGACACGTGATTATCACCCAGAGTCTATAGCTGCCATTAGGGTTCAGTCTTGGTGTTGTATATTCTATGGGTTTGGACAAATGTGTAATAATACATTTCCACCATTATAATATCATGCAGAGTAGTTTGACTGCCCTAAAAATCCTCTGTTCCCCACTGATTCATCCCTCCCTCCCTGGCAACCATGATCTTCTGACTAAATCCATAGTTTTGCCCTTTCCAGAATGTCCTATGGTCTGCATCATACAGTACGTAGCCTTTTCCAGATTGGCTTCTTTCACTTAGTAACATGCATTTAAGTTTCCCCCATGTCTTTTCATGGCTGGACAGATCATTTGTTTTTAGCCCTGAATAATATTCCACTGTCTGATTGTACCACCATTTATTTATCTGTTCACATACAGAAGCACATCTTTGTAGCTTCCAAGTTAATCAATTATGAATAAAGCTGCTCCATAAATATCCATGTACAGGTTTTTGTGTGGACATTAAGTCTTCAACTCCTTTGGGTAAATACAAATTAGCACACTTGCATTCATGTGTCTTTTGTCATGTACTTTTAAGATTATAGTACTTACTGAGTTTTAGAGAGCAAGGAAAAGAAAAAAAATTGTTTGTGCTTCTTTATAGCAATCCCTATAAACATTTCAGGAACCATCGTGTGTTTTTTTTCCCCCAAAGTCACCTCGCCCAGCTATCATCTGTCAGCAACGACTTCCCTCTCTACATATATTTCTAAACACTCAGATATTCCAAATGTGGCAAAGAGGCAGACACACATATGTACAAATATTTATATGTCTTCGTCACCCACAATGATTTCTCTATGTCTGGACTCTTCATAAAATATACCAGCATGGGGACTCCAACTTACTGTTTTGGAAATGTTCTATAAGTGTTAAAAAAGCGTGCCTTGCCAGTACCCATTCTTGCAAGCTAAGCTCACAAAATCCCATCATCTCTTCCAGGAACCCGCCTTGGACTTACCCCACTGGGCTGGCAGACATCACTTTTCTGTGTTCCCATGGTACACTGGGCGAGCTTTATTTATTAATTTATTTTTTTGACCACAGCAACTTCATTTGTAATAGCCCAAATAGCCCAGTTGTAGTGATTGAATTATGCCCCCCCAAGACTCATTAAAGCTTGAATTGTGTTGCCCAAGTTTCATGTATTAGACACTTAGCCCCCACTGTGACTGTTAAGAGGGTGGGAAATCCTATTATGGTAATTCAAAGTCAGGTCCTTGAAGAGGTGATTAGATTGTAGGACTGTGCAGTAGTGAATGGATTAAAAATGGTGGTCAGGGGTGTGGTTCTGAGGGCTTTGAAAGAGGAAAGAGGAGATTCTCTCTCTCTCTATCTGCTCTCTCTGTTTTCACATCTTGCAGTGTGAGACCCCTGGGTCATTGTCACCACCACCAAGACCCTCACCAGATGTGTTCCCTGGACTTTGGAATTTCTAGCCTCCAGAACTGTAGGCAATCAATTTTGTTTTCTTTATAAATCACCCAACTTCAAGTATTTTGTTATAAGTAACAGAAATGGACTAATACATCAGGGATCAAATCTCTTGGGAATCATGAGGTAGGCAGGAGATTTGAACTGATGAGAAAAGCAACCCTCCCAATGCTGCTCTCTGCTTTCTGGAATGATCTGCAGGGGCCAAGTTAGCACATGAGAGAATTTTCTCAGTCCTGGGAGGCATTTGTGGCTGCATCATTGGGCAAGCTTTAAATATGCCACTGCTCTTAGGAAATGCAGTGATGTCTATGATCAACATGGTGCCTGGTAAGGAGTAAAGAAGACTCGGACCATTTGGAGAAGGGATCCTTGTGAGTCATTCTCAATGTCCTGGAGTAAGAGGACATGGCCACTTGACCAAACTCTGACAATCCTAGACAGTGGTAACTTGCTCATGGAGTGTAAAAATTTGACAGCAAACACCCACACTATCTGGTGATATCTAATGTGTGTGTCAAAATGTCAGGCAACCCATTCCTTAGATGTTTCTCTCTAGGTGTGTCTGGGATTGGCACTGGATAAAAAGTGAATGTTGAACTCGTCGGTAAGTGCCTGGAGCTCTGTCTTTGGGAAAAACGCCTCAAGCTTCAGGTGTCACCTGGGCAGCTGATTTCCTTGACCCCTTGTTCTGACTATGATAGAATCCCACCTGCCTTCCAAGACCAAACAGGTTGAAGCAGGAACAAGAGAACAATCAGAAAATGCACGAAAGATCATCACCATGGTTGGCAAAGAGAAGATGGAAAGGGTAGCTGATCAAAGAGTATTAACAGAGTATTTCAGCAACAACATATTCCATATTTGAAACCACAGCAGGTGGATGGTTGCCTAATGTCAGTTATTAGTATACATCCATTTCCCTATAGGAACAATGTTAAGCACCTGCCCATCTCTTCTCATGTACCACGTGGTGATACACAGCACTGCAGAAATTGTAGGGTATACTTTATTTTAATTTTAGAAATCAAATGAGACACAGCTTGGTTGTCTAGAACATTCATGGGTTGAACACTGGAGACTTGTAAATAGACACAGGATGGTGTTATCTTCATTGTGTAATGAAAGGGTGCCAGGTTGCTCTGCTCAGGGAAGTCCCAGGAAACAGAAGGGGTAAGATAGGATATCAGTACAAGACAACTCTACAAGTGTTGCTGTCACACGTGTATGTGCTGTTGAATGATTCTGATTCAGCAAGTCCTGGGCAGGGCTTGAAAACTTCTGTTGCTTTGCCCCCCATGGACTTGTCACCCCTCATCCCCTGGGTGATTGAGCCACAAAGGATTACTCAAAGCCCATCTTTTCTGAGCAGTGAGAGACCCTGAAGTGGTTAACTTCCTCGGAATCCTCAAGAGAGAGGCATTCCTTCCATTTGGGAAATTAACCATGAATTAGGGTTCCCTTTCTGTATTTATTCTCCAGCCCAGGAAGTTACAGCAAGAGACATAGGTGGGGTTATAGTTTAACAATATAGGCTGGTAACTTTCAGTGAAACAAGTCAGATGACATTCCATTAGATAATTAAGTGGCCCTGTCAACAAAAGCTTGATCTTAGCAAGCATACCTTCTTACAGCAATTTCCCAGTATCTTTACATATCAATCAGTAACTTGTCTGTCTTTGAACCAGCAGCCTTGCTGTGTTACAGTTCTTTATCTTACCACAGAGACTCAATAGCCTGGGGAAATTTTCCTGTTTTTTGTAAGGTCAATATTTGAAACTGCAAGGCTTTGGAAAACCAGACCCTGTGAAGTCCATTTGCTTTAGAGTATACTCCAGAAACTTCCATTTCTAGCTGGATCCCAGGTGGTCCACATTTTGAAGGGTAAGGTCCTAGAGATGTTATCTATTGTCCAACATGGTAGGCATTAGCCACCTGTGGATAAATAAGTTTAGATTTACTTTTTTTAAAAAATGAAAAGTTTACTTCCTTGGTTACACTAGCTGAATTTCAGTCCTCAGTAGCCACTAGTGGCTAGTGATACCATATAGGACAGCACAGGATAGAAAATTTTCATCATTTCAGAAAATTCTACAGGGCCATCTAGAGGCTGGCTGTCATCCAGGAGCATCCAATTACAAAGGATTAAGGTGCTTCTAATTTTTGAATTTTTTTTTTTTTTAATCACAAGATTCTAAAGGGCATGGGTGATATTCAAGTAAAATTCTGGGCAAGTGACATATGGTGCTTTGTAATTACGGCACAAATATACTTCCCTTTGAACATGTGGCTATCACTTGATAGTCTAAAAAGTCTTGAAATTTAAAAAAAAGTTAAATTCTAAAAAAATCTCAAATTGGCATATTTTAAAACACATTTATCTACATGTATTCATAGACTCCATATGTATTATAGTTATAGAAGTCAATGGATATTTGAATACACATACCCACATACTCTCATCTCCTCTCCAAATTATTTTGTCAGTCTCCAGACGAACAAAAGACGGGATGTATCAGGCTTCCCAGAAGAGAAAATAGGACAGGTGAGTAACCTAAGTGAAAAGTCGGTCCATCACACTAGAAAATGAGAAATGCACATTGGGGCCACAATACGCTGTCCTTTAAATGCACGACATTGGTCACATTAAGAACCTGGTTGTTTTAGTCATGGTGATACTCACTGATGTGGCAAAGACACCACTGAATTTCACTGGCTTAACACAATCACGGTTTGTTTACTTACTAGTCCATGGCAGGTGTTGCTGCTTGAGTCGATTTACTCCAGGTGGCTAGCGAGACATCTAGGTTTCTTGCTTTATTGGTGATCTGACAACTCCAACACCTGCCTGCCAATGCTTTATGTTCGTGTTTGCTGTTGATTTTTTTTCCTTTTCTTTTTATTTTGCTACTGTTTCAATTTCATTCCGATAAGGGGAACAAACCTAGGGAAACTCACCTTTTGGCCAGAACCCCACCAAACACAAGAGCATCTGGGAAATGTAGTCACACTGGGAAAAGGAGAAAACTGGTTTGGTAACAGTGAGCAGTCACCGCCCATGGAAAAACATGTAGATGCGGATGTCAAGCAGTGGGAAAGGTCTCCTAGTGCCTCTGGGTCTTTAAATCAGTGCGACCACTTTGGAAATCCACTTGGCTTCATTCTGTAGATCAGAACATTAACCAGCAATTTACCTTGTTGGAATATACGTAAAGAAACTCTTGCATGTATGTGCATGTACATGTAAACTCACAGAGAAGACTACCCAGCGTGTTTTCAAGGAGTAAGATTTGAAAGTAGGCAAAAGCAAACAATATTATATTGTTTAGGAATACAGAGATGTGTGCCAAAATTATTACTAATTCCTTACTGCATGCAAAATTCAGGAAAATAGTTAACTCTGTTGGTGGGGTTTTTATGAGGAGTAGCAGAAGATAGGAAAGACGAGACAGTAATAATGAATGAGTAATGCTCTCAACTTTTGACGTGGGTGTTGACTCTTGTTTTATTGCTTTGATTTCTGTGCTTGCATGTTTTTTTGACGATACCCAACATTTCACACAAAATATCAATTGGTTTTAGAGGCTGTCAATTTCTCCTGGATTATCCATCCCTGAAAGGATATCCTTGACATAAAAGTGACTTTGCTGTGACTGTTCTGTGCTATCAATATCCCTTCTAGGGGTGATGGATCCAGGGGTGGAGACCTGACCTGAATGAGATGAAACCTGAACCAAAGAGGCACCTGGAATTCCTTCAGATTCATGACAGAATAAAACCAATTTGGCTGTTTCAAATCTGAACTCAATCTCTTTCCACCCATTGCTATTTCCTCAAAAGTGCTGTGTCTTTGCCCCATTTTTAAGACTAACACAACAAGATGAGCCTGGAGTATATTATGCGAACTGAAATAAGCCGGGTGCAGAAAGACAAATACCACATGATTCCACTTCTGTGTGGAATCTACAAAAGTTGAACTCATAGAAACAGAGAGAAGAATGGTGTTTACCAGGGGGAGTGGTGTGGGGGGAAGATGTTGGTCCAAGTATACAAAGTTTTAGTTAATAGGAGGAATAAGTTTTTGTGCTCTTTTTAAAAAAAATTGGTTATGAGTATTCATGAGACAGAAAGCTGATTGTCACCCCTTGTGCCCATGATGTGAGGGTCAGATTCATAATCTACTGTACAACGCGGTGACTGCAGTAAAGAACAATATGTTATATACTTGAAAATCACTATGACAGTAGATTCCAAGTGTTCTCAGTGCAAAAAAATAAGGGGGGGAGGTGATGGATATGTTAATTGTGTTATTTAATCATTCCACCATGTAGACCTACATCAAAACATCCCAGTACACCCCGTAATTATATACAATTATTATTTGTCAATTAAAAATTTAATTTAATTTGAAAGAGAGGGCTAAGGCTGTTTGAACAGATCACGTTGGGAGGGCTGATACAGGGCATACAAGGGCTCGATCACTTGCAGAGAGAGTTACATAGCTCTTGCTATCTCATCCACAGCTTGTGAGATTTCACCAGCTCCCTGCGTCTCACTCACGTCACTTCTGTCCTGCCCCAGACTCAATAGCTGTGTGCAGCCCGGGGCACGCAGTGACCCACCTTGCATCTGCACTGTGGACGTTGCTGTGCCCTGGAGACCACTTAGCTCATATCTCTGTTGCTTTCCACACCGGAATGGCTCACCTTGCATCTATTCGTGGCACATACATGCCTGTGCTTTCCAAATCAGCCCAAGTTTCATCTCATGAATCCCCCAGACAGAGCTCTGTGATGTGCCTTTTGCACATGCTGTGCAATTTCCTGATGGCCCTTTGCTAGGTCCCTGGAACTGAAAACCCGACCTTCAGAAAGCCCCCACTCTTGAGTTTTGTTTCTCTAAGTTTCGTTCCTCTAAGTTTGTATCTCCCCAAGTCTCTGTTCCCAAGAGCAAGCTGTACACAGAATGGAACAATTTTAACCATCTTGCACAATATTAACCCTATAAAAGGAGACCCCCAACAGCCTCTAGGCACTGATGCCATTTTTTGGCTCAACCTGGCATGTCCACTTGCTGCTTGCTAATAAAATCTCGCTTTCCATCCTTTGCCTGGCCAGGATCTCCTTCCTCGGTGACCTTACACCCTTGTCACTCAGGACTGCCATCATCCACTCACGACTCTCTTGGTCCTGCTGGTCTCTGAGTGACGTGAGGGTAAGGATTTTATCTTTTCATTTTTATCACTCCTGCCCTCCATCACCTGTCGTGGAGGTGTAAGAAGCAAAGCTCAGTGCTGAGATGGGGGTGATGGTGTTTCTGTGAGTTCAGGGATGCAGGTCTTGGGTTGAGTCCCCCAAGAAAGCAGTGAGGGGTTCAGCAGCAGGAACAGGAGGGAGGGAAAGGGGAGTGATGCAGAGAAAGAGGAAGAGGCAGGTTGAGGCAGGTGTAACCACCATCCGGTATGAGCAAGGCTCATGGCTCTGTCTTGGGTACCCCCTTCACAGAGGCAAAAGGAATTGAGTCTCAAGACAGACCATCAAGGACAGGAAGGACTTATCTTTTGGCTGACACCTGCCCGCCATTGGTCAAAGACTCCCTCCACCCCCATGTGGTCTTAACTCCACCCCAAGCTTCTGGGTTACCATGTGTATTGGTCCATTTCTATTACCTATAATAGAACACCTGGAACTGGATAATTTGCAAATAAATGGAATTAATTCCTTACAGTTTTGGAGGCTGGGAAGTCCAAGGTCCAGGGAACATCTTCTGGGTGAGGGCATTCTTCATGGTGGTGACTGTCCACAGCAACTCAGGGTGTCACATGGTGAGAATGGGCTAAGCAAGAGAGCTAACCTGCTCATTCACTGTCCCTATGAAGCCATCAGAACCAAGCCCCTGACTCCATGAATGGATTCATTCATTCACAGTCCTCACAATCTAATCACTGCAAAAGGCTCACCTTTTAAATACCACTGTTGGATCTCCCACCCTCTTAACACTGTTACAGTGCAGGTCAAGTTTCCAGTACAAGAAATTTGGGGGACAGATCTGACCCATAACACCATGTATCAACTCAAAAGGGAAGCAAGTACATATACGTGTATATATGTGTGTGGGTGCACATGTCTGTATGTGTGTGTGGATATTAGCCTAGGTTCTCCAGAGAAACAGAAACAATAAGATCTGTCTATCTGTTCCAGTCAAGATGGCAAAACAGATGGGTGCCAGCATCACCCTCTCCCACAACCAACTAATTTACAACTGTAAAAAGAAATGACAGCCAAGCTGAGGCCACAAGAGCTCAGGGGAAGAGGAGGAGAGACCTACAGAGTTCACAAAGGCAGGAGAAGCCACGATGAGAGAAAGAAAGAACTGTTCTGACTGTTTCGGGCCTCAGCCACTTCCAGGCTGGAGCTGCTGAGCACATGGAGGCTCTAGGAAAAGCCGCAGCTGAGCTCTTGGGATAAAGTTGCTTGGAGGCTGCAGGGGAGAAGAGGGCCTTGGTGGCTCCCAGGCCAGCAAGACCACTAAGAGGGTTTCCGTGGACCCACATAGGAGCAAGGAGCCAGAACAATTGAAAAAATGCAGCTATTCAGACGCTGGTGAGTCATTGTAAGGGACCGGAGCACAGCCCATTCCATGGGAAGTGTTTGGAGCATGGGTGGTAGAGGAGTTTGGCCCACCAGGGGAACACTGGGGCACAGCATAGACAGCTGATCTGCCCCCTAATCAGTGCAGGACCACTCAGTGGAGACTGGTCGGGAATATAGAACTACAGGGGGAGCAGTCTGTTAAAAGGACTCAGGCCCAGACCAGAGTTTCTATACAACCCAGGTGCACCAGATCTCATGAGTCCCAGAAGCACTTGTAAGTCAACCATTAAAACCTGAGCTGCACAAAAAGCCTTCCCCAGGCAATCAGCAGCAAAGAAGCAATTTATCTCAACCACAGAGCTCAGGTGCTGGTCCCCACAGGAAGTTCCCCCATTTGAAAAGTAAGCAAAAGACAATAAATTAGTTCCAGTGCAGAGTGCAACAATATCATAGAATGTTAAAAAAAAAAAGTAATATTAATAAATAAATAAACTTTTTAAGAAAAAGATAAAATCAATCTATCTGTCTATCTAATCATCTATCACATCTATCTCTCTACGTATCTAAAAATGTATCAGAAGGAATTGACCCACTTGGGTATGGATGCTAAGAGGTACCAAGACCTTCTGTCAGCAGCTGGGGACCCAGGAGAACTGATGCTATAATTACAAGTTTGAGTCCAAATCTGGACGCAGTGGGGCAGAGAGAGCAAACTCTTTGTTTCTCTAGCTTTGTGTTCAATGGATTGGGCGAAGCCCACCCACACTGGGGAGGACACTGCTCTACTGAGTGTAGGGATTCAAATGCTGGTCTCATCCAGAAACACCCTCACAGGCACACCCAGAATAATGTTTGACCACGTATCTTGGCACCCTGTGGCCCAGTCAAGTGTAAACATAAAATCAACCATTGCAATGTCTGTGTGCATATGTGTGTATATATGCATCTTATGTACGAAGCACCAGCTTGGCACAAAATAAATTATACTGCAGCTTTTGCTGGAAAATGCACACTTTAATAACATTCTTTAGTCATCTGGAAACAGCATTTGCTACATCCAAATAAAAGTGAATAAAGGATCAGAAAAAAAAAATAATGTAACCATTTGGCCAGAAATACAGAATGGATAGCCTTGATTCCACATAAAAAAAAAAAAAATCCAGCCTTAAATATACATAATAATAACAAGAAAAAAATCCAGCAACTCCAGAAAGTTACTGTGTCTTCTGTGTCCCTCATTGCTCAGGAAAAGATATCTCTAGTCTCCCTGTTCCAACCATAGCATTTGGAGGGACTCTCCCCTTCTGTCTGTGCTGCTATAAGGTTTGTAAGAAGCTTGTTTCTCTCTTACAACCCTCTCTTCAAAACCTATCTTCCCAGTTTATATATTGTCACAATAATGGGCATGTTTATATGTTACTTAAATATCCTCTGCAACTTGTGTGGGGTGGATACAAGAAGCTTAATTTTAAAATGACCAAGGCAAATCCCTTGGTGAAAAGGAGACATCTCCTTTAAACAATTGTTACTCTGCATCAGAAGTGAAACTGTCAGCCTCCTAAGCCATGTGCCACCAACTAAACGTGGGGGAGGATGTGTTCCAGCTCTGTTCCATGAAGCAGCTGTGGCTACTGTCAAACACGTCCCACGCTTCCTACATTTTATCAAGGCATGCTTTCCCTTTGGAAGGCTGTTGGTTTATGCTTGGGTCTGAACTCGTGGAAACTACCAAATAACCTGTATTGGCAGAGTATCAGGGATGTAGCAACTGCCATCAATTAAGACAAAAGGCAGATGTAGCAAAGAACATATAAGCAGTGTGTAAACATGCCCAGATACTGTGACAAAGATCAAGCACCATGTATGCCTCTGGGCTATGTATGTTTATAAGAAGCAAGCTCTGCCATGACTCCGGTATTTCAAACCATGGCAGAACTTTTTCCCGATGGGGTGACCCCGGCATCATATCCATCAGAACTCCTTGAGACAAGCAAACAGTGTCTGTCTCACCCTCTGGAGAACCTAAGTATGCTTATTCCTCACTAACGAATAGGTAATTAGAACTCATGAAATGTTATCCTGTAGCAAGATAGACCCTGGAATGCCTCAACGCACATTGCCCACTTTTTCTCTTAAGAAAGCAACAATTAATTGCAATTATGGAACTTGGCATTTGGAGCTTGGCGGAGAAGATTCAGGACTAGGTCGACGCTTAAGCACAAGTGGACAAACGTTTGGTTTGCTCTCTGAATACTAGATTTAGAGTTCATGAGCTAAAGTCTTCTCTCAGAATAAGTGACTTTTGGGTAGGTCATTCATTTCTAAAGAAGGATTGGCCCCGATATTAAGGAAAATGCTAGCTCATAAATCTCCTAGTGCTAATGAGAATTAACTCATGGGTATGAACGGGCAGCATCTGTCATAACAGACGATCACTTAATTTTTTTTAACGGAATTATTTTTTTTAATTGAGACACTGGTTGTACATATTTATGGGGTATAGAGTTGTATTTCAATACATACATATATACAATGCAATGATTAAGTCGTGTACTTACCATATTCATTTTCACAAAAATGTATCATTTCTTTGTGATGAGAACATTTGAGCTCCTCTTTTCTGGCCATTTGAAAATGTGCAATAAATAATTGCTAATTCTAGACGCTTAGAATTTACATAGACCACTAGGACCTATTCTTCCTACCTAGCTGTAATTTGTATTCATTAACCAACTTCTCCCTAACCTTGCCATCCCCTGCCCTTCCCAGCCTCTAGTAACCACAATTCTACTCTCTACTTCTAAAAGTTTACCTTTTTTTTTAAAGCTCCCGCATATGAGTGATAACATGTGATGTTTATCTTTCTGTGCTTGACTTATTTCACTTAACATAATTCCTTCCAGGCTCATCCATGTTGGCATAAATGACAGGGTTCCATTCTTTGTCATGGCTGAGTAGTACTCCATTGTGTGTATACACCACATTTTCTTTATCTGGTCATTTGCGGATGGACATATTGGTTGATCCCATGTATCTTGGCTATTGTGAATAAAGCTGCAATGAACATGGGGGTGCAGACATCTGCTGGGTGTGTTAATGTCCTTTCTTTTGGATAAATAACAAACAGTAGGATTGCTGGATCGTAGTGTAGTTCTATTTTTAGTATACAAATCACTTCTTTAGCTTGATTATGGCATGCTCTTTCTAAACTCATGTTTATCATGAGAAATCTTGATGGGTATTGGTGCTGACTAAACAGCAGAGGAACTTTGGCTGAACTTTGGTGGGAAGAAGGGAGTGGTTCCAGGAGCTACTTGCATCAGCTACTGATTTAACCAGCTCTTTTCCGTAGGATCCTACATCTTTCCTTATGTCATCTTCTTCCACTCTCTATTGTATGGATCTAAGTATTGCTAAGTGATGTTGAGAAACTCCTTGAGCCCCCTTGACCTTTAGTACCTACACTGATCTTTGTAGACTGATTTTCTGTCTTCTTGAGGTACTGTGTGCGTTTCTCTAACCAGTACCCTGAGCTGTAAGGATTTCTGTTCTCCGTGATACATGCAAAGACCCTTCTTTAAGGGTAGAGACAAACATTTATCTTCTGTGGATGAAGCCTGTTGTAAGAACAGTCACGTCTCAGCTTCTCAGTGAGTGTTTCTCAAATACACATCAATGAATTTCCTAGTTAGACATGGTCAGTAGAGACACTGGGGGAGAGAGAGGCAATGCTTTTGATCACTGCCGTAGTCGACTCTGACACATAGAGACATTCGGTACTGCCTACAGCTCACCAACTATGCAGTTTAGCTTCCAGAAGATAAGAAAGGGGGTGAAGAGAGAAAGTAAGGTGCTTGGTGGATTTCTGAGTATTGAGCCTAAGAGGGGTGAGTTCATACAGAAGCTTCATGCTTGAATATTGGCAGATTATTTTTATTTCCACCACTGCAGGCAATGTGGTTCACAAAGAACTATGTTGAACCACCGATTAAAAAACCAAGAGTCGGAGACACAGAGACTGTTCCAACAAAGATAAACACTTCATGGGCTGTCAGCATTTGTATGAAGGGTAAAGTACCCTGTTGATCCTACAGAGGGCTTTGCAAACACTCATGCACAAACTTAAATCTCTTGGAAGATCTGTCTTTGACTATGAAGGGAAAATACCAGAAGACTTGCAGAGTTATATGCACACACACCGAAATATTAAGAGAACTGTATTAGAACATTTCTGTTGCTTATAACAAAATACATAGAACTGGGTAATTTGTAGGAAAACAAAATTTATTGCTTACAGTTTCAGAGGCTGGGAAGTCCAAAGTCCAGGGAGCACATCCAGTGAGGGTCTTTATTGGTGGTGTCTTCACAGCAATACAGGGGTCTCACATGGAAGAAAATGGTAGAGCAGAGAGAGAGAGATTCTCATATTCTTTTTAAAGCCCTCAAAACCCTATCCTCTGACCACCATTATTAATCCATTCCTTATGGCACGGTCCTACAATCTAATCACCTCTTCAAGGTGCCACCTTTCAATTTCCATACTAATACTTCCCACCCTCGACAGTTACAGTGGGGATCAAGTTTTGGGGGGACATTCAACCCAAGGCAGGAGGAATTATTCTCATCCTACTCAAGATTTAGAAGCCATTCTAGTTTCTGAGCATAATTTTATATATTCGATTTCATAATTTTGTCACCGAAGTAAAGGCACATATATGGCACGTTTTATGACACACCCTTCTCCTATATACGTGGATATCTGATACAAATCTCAAAAGCCTTATGTCTAAATGGGCACCTTGGTTATGTCCTTCTACACCTGATCCTTCCTCTGTCTCACATATATGAATATATAATACCATTATTTGCCCAGTCTCTCAAGAGCAAAACCCAAGACCCTTTCCTGATTTCTCTTCGTCTTTCCATATCCCCTATGACACCTCCAATGATCCAATCATTCAAGAGCAAACCTGAAGACTCATTTCTGAATTTTCTCCCCTACATTTCCCCTAAAACAATATCTAATTCATAGGATTATTTTTTCCACCTCCGAAACCTACTCTAACTTGTTCATTTCCTTCATCTGCAATGACACCACTCAGCAAACCCATCCCTATCTCTTACATGCACCCTACAACAGCTCCCTGGCTGAGCACCTGTTTTTATATCATCTCCATAACCTGCTCTCTACACACCTGCCATAGAATGCTTAAAAATGTAAACCAGACCATTCCACACTCTTAATGAAAACCCTCCCTAGACCGCCAATCACATTCAGAATAAAATTCAAACTCCTTCCCTTGGACTGGCCAGACCTGCATTTTTGAAAATTTATTTTATTTCTTTATTTACTTTTGAGCAGCTGGCCAGTGTGGGGATCCAAACCCTTGACCTCAGTGTTATCTATAACACCATGCTCTGACTATCTAAGCTAACTGGCCAGCCCTAGACCTGCATTTTTGGACACTGCTAGCTCTCGAACCTGTTTCCCTAACTCGCTTTCCCACTCTCCCTCTACCCTTGGCCAGGTGGATTTTGACTCAGTTCTTCAAAGGGCTGGGTCCTTCCTGTGATTCCTGGCTTAGCATAAATATCACCTTTTCCCACTGCCTAATTCAAAGTTGGCCAGTACATCCTTTTCTAGAACACCTCCCTGAGCTCTCCCTGACAACAGCCTTTCTGCACCTTATCATTGAAAAGAAAGACATTCAACTTTATTGGCACAGCTATCTCCTGAGTCTAAAAAGGAGATAAATCATCAATAATTTACTGACAGTTGATGGATGGCAATTGATTATCATTGACAATTAATATCCCACATAAACTTTGTCCATCTGCAGATCTCCTTCTACCATGTTCAACAAGCATTGGAAGGTTTACACCAAGTTGTCATAAGGCAAGTCTTTTGAATTTGCAACCAGCCCAGGGAGAAGTAAAAGGGGCTATAAACGTCAAAGACATATGTTGTTCTTTGGATGTACTTAAATTGGAGAGTTAGTGAGAATCGATGTGTTACAAGTATGCAGAAGGCAAAGATGGTTGTGGTTAAGGCAACCTTGACCATGTACGGACAAAAAATATCTCAAACTTTCCTTCAATGTAAATGCATCTGCAATTATGTTCTAAGACCCTTCAACCCTGCTGTTCTATTTCCAAAAAGATCCCTGGAAAAGAGAGTAGTGTGTTTTGGGAAGGTTTTCTATGAACCACTTATCGATAGGTAAGGACTCTTCAAGTCCTGCTGGGGTGGGATTTAGCACACAGGTTTTTTAATTAGAAAGAAACTTTTGTGTGTGCATGAGAAAGAAAAGGAAAGACTGAAGAATCATGTTGCCTACCAAAAGAAAGTGAGAGAAAGAAGACAGTATCCTGGACTGGTTAGCTTTTCCCCCAAATTCATGTTCATTTGCAACTTCAGAATGCAACTTTATTTGGAAAAGACGTCTCTGTAGATGTAGTTAGTTAAGATGGGGTTGTACTAGATTAAGATGTGCCCTAAATCCAATGACTATCATCCTTAGAAAAGGAGAAGACAGAGGGAAATCCACATAACTACTGAGATAAAGGTTGAAGTGATATGTTTACTAGCCAGGAAACTCTACAAATTGCTGGGATCCACCAGAAGCTGGAAGAGAGATCTGGACCAGACTCTTTCTCAGAGTCTCCAGAAGGAACCGACCCTGCTGATGCCTTGATTTCAGACTTTAACTTTCCACTCTGTGAGAGAATCAGTCTTTGTCGTTTCAAACCACTTGGCTTACGGTATTTTATTACGGCTGCCCTAGGGTAAGAATACAGACTGCTCTGTTGACAATGGTGTCATAGAGGGGGTGGCATTTTACAACCAACCAGACACGTTTTATTCCAGAACTTCTCAACAGGAGGAGGTTGTCAAAAATATTATGAGAAGCACCCCAACTCTACAGGTGCCCCTAAGTTCCCATCAGTGGCACCAGCGTGGAATTGCTTTTTCTAAATGACCCTTTAAACTTCCTTCCAACCTTATAATTCAGTCTTAATTGTCATTGTAAGCCAAAAAGCAACCCAAAACATCTCCATCCAAAGCCTCACAACACCGCAAGCTCAAAAGCATGTGAACAAGGGCTCCAAACTCCTAAAACTCGCTGCCAAACCCAAGAGATAAATGGTCCCTGAGTGCGGAGCCATGCACAATCGTCAGCAAATCATGCTTTATCTAGCATCTCTCCCACTGCCAAAACGTGTTTTAGTAGCAATTAGAGTTGAGTTCTTCCAGCGAACATTCCAGGGATGGGACGTGAAGAGTGTTTTCCAGGCTGAGAGCGGGGGATACCGTTTCCTGCTTTCAGTTTCGGTCATGAGGAGGGCCTCGGAGGCCGGGCATTCCTCTTGAGGTGGTCGTAATGGATTTCCAAGTCCAGCTCACAAGGAGAGAAATCCTTGTGTTTTGCAGGGTGGAGGGGGAGGTCTCTCTTTCCATTTCTGCATGTTTTGTTCTCTGTTTCTGGGCTGGCTGGTTAGCTCAGCTGGTTAGAGCATGGTTCTGATGACAGCAAGGCCCAGGGTTCAATCCCTGTACCAGCCACCAAGAAAACAAACAAAAAACCACATTTCTTTCTCCGTTTCTTAGCCTACTCCAGTCTGCCTGAGGTGGGCATTTCCGTAACTCGAATATCCCTCAATATAATGGACCTTTGTTCTTCTATTTGTTTTTAGTAGACTGGGATGCAGTTCAGTGATGGTTTTGCTCTGAGTGATGTCCCCTGTCACCCGTGCAGGGATTTCTTTTTTCTTTCCTTTCTTTCCTTTTCTTTTTTATTGGAAAGAACATTTTCTGATTTTTTACTTTTAACTGACAGGTAAAAATTGTATTTATTTATGGGATACGACCTGATGTTTTCATATATGTCTACATTGTGGAATAACTAATTCAAGTAATTAACATGTGCATTACCTCCCGTACTTTTTATTTTTGTGTGTGGTGAGAACACTTAAAATCTACTCTCTCAGCAACTTTCGAGTAGACGCTACATTGTTATTAAATGTAGTCACCATGCTGTAAAACACATCCCTTGGACTTATTCCTTCTGTCTAATTAAAAATTTGTGTCCTTTGACCAACATCTCCCCAATCCCTTGTGCCAAGCACCGTTCTACCTTCTGTTCCTATGAATTCAACTGTTTTAGACTCCACATAGGAGTGAGATCACGCAGTATTTGTCTTTCTGTGCCTGGTTTATTTCACGTAGCATAATGTCCTTCGGGTTGATTTATGTGATTGCAACTGACAGGATTTCATTCTTTTTAATGGCTAAATAGAATTTCATTGTGTATTTACGCTACATTTTCGGTATCCATTTATCTGTCGATGGACACTTAGACTGATTCCTTATCTTGGCTATTGTAAATAGTGCTGCAATAAATGTTAAGAGTGCAGCTATCACTTTGACATACTGATTTCATTTCCTTTGTATATATGCCCAGTAGTGGGATGGCTGGGTCATAGGGTAGTTCTATTTTTAATTTTTTGAGGAACCTCCAAACTGTTTTGCATAATGGTTGGTCTAACTTAACATTCCCACCTACAGTGCGCAAGCATTCCCTTTTCCCCAATTCTTCACCAGCACTTGATATGGGACGTGCTTGTCTCCAATCTGTTGTCCTTGGAGGTGGGCTTCCACCCCTGTATGTTGCCTGGGGACCCCCGGATGGCTCCTGCATTATAATTATAAGGCTGGAAGGAAGTTTAAAGGGTCATTTAGAAAAAGCAATTCCACGCTGGTGCCACTGATGGGAACTTAGGGGCACCTGTAAAGTTGGGGTGCTTCTCAGATGGCTCAAGTCTGAGCTCCAGGAGTGAAAAGGGAGACCAGGCACAGGGACCGAGGGTGAAATCTTCCTCCTACTAAAGCCTTCCCTTTGATTCCAGAAGAAAAGGCCTTCTGAGGACTTTCACTTATATGTTCTTGGCCACATGGGCACAGCAGCCCTAGCTGTATAGGGGGTGGGAAGGTCAAGGTGTCTAGGTGTGTACCTTTCAGCCTGCAGTCTAGAAGAAAGTGGTGATGAAGAGCCTGGTAGTATTCGCTTCACCATCTGCTGCATTGGGGTTTGCAGGGGACCTTTCTAATCTTTCTGCTGATCCCACAAAAGCAACAGTTGCTTCTTCCAACGCTCCTACACCTTGAATTTCTTAATTGTTATGGCTGAACTGTGTCTCCTCAAAATTTGTGTGTAGAAACCATAAACCCCAGTACTCAGAATGTGACTGTTTCTGGAGATAGGGTTTTGAAGAGGTGATTAAGGTAAAAGGAAGCCATTAGGGTGGGTCCTAATCCCACAGGACTGGCGTCCTTATAAGAAGAGGAGATTAGGACACAGAAACACACAGAGGGACGACCCTGTGAGGACACAAGGATAAGACGGCATCTACAAGCCAAGGAGGGAGGACTCAGGAGAAACCAACCCTGCCACAGAGGAAGAATGCTTGCAAAGAAGTGAACTCCACATGGCGCAAAGATTAATTTGCACCTAAGCTGTGTTATTTTTTCATGACAATCATTTATTGTTTTTCATTTCCAGTCTAGTTTCTAATCCCAGGAGTATTTAGAAGCACAGAGAAATGGAAGCACAATCTATTCCTACAATGTGCTCAAAGGATTTTGCATGGGGCACCCCTACTCTCAGAGCAAACTCCTGTAGTGGAGTCTGCCTGTGCTGGGGGTGAATGTGAGAGTTTGCTGAATCGACTTCCCTGTAGGATACAAAGATCATTGAAACAATTAATGCAAGTGCTAACTTGAGGCTCGCTTATACGATATGAGATTAAAACACCATAGGAACTGTAGCAATAGATTTAGAACTCACATAAACAAAATAATTTTTTCAGGGAGGAATATTTCATAGATGGTATTGTTAAGAATCTTCGATGCATAGTGATAATTAAAAACAAGCCCACTTTGGGTTAGTTTTAATATTATTTAAAAATTCCCCACAGATATGTATTCACTTCTTTCTTAAATGTGGAAGAGACTGTCTCCTGCCAGTCACCTGTAAGATGCCACAGGTTGGGAGAGACTTTTTTTGGGACAGATTCAGGAGATATGTATTTATTTGTCTTCCCTGTATTTTTAATTGACAAATAATAATTATATATATTTATGGGGTACCATGGGATGTTCTGACAAATGGATACATTGTGGATTGATTAAGCCAGCTAATTAACATAACCCATCACCTCCCCTACTTACATTTTTTGTGGTGAGAGCATTTAAAATCTACTCTCTTAGCAGTTTTGAAATATATACATTACATCTTTATTAACTGCAGTCACCATGCTGTGCAATAGATCTCAATTACTTATTCCTTCTGTTGAACTGAAATTTGGTATCCTTTGATGAAAGTCCCCCTATTTCGTCCATACACCGCCCGTCACCCGCCAAGCCCAGGTGAACACCATTCCAATCTCTACTTCTATGAGTTTCACTTTTTTAGATTTAACATATAAGTGAGATCATGCAATATATGTCTTTCTGGGTCTGGCTTAGGAGAGATTTTCTTCTAATGGGACAGGTCTTCTGCCTGAAATCTACTGGCCATAATTAGTTAAGACGGTTCTGTCTACAAGTGTTATGTTTTCATGGTGGAGGGTGGGATGGTCTGAGGTGTGTGTGCAATTATTATTATTATTTTTTTTTGAAGTTCTTACAACAAGCAAATGGAGGGGATACACTTGGGTGGGAGGGGGGAGAGGGAGGAGGGAGGGAGGTTTCGGTGATGGGACATAATAATCAACTATATTGTATATTGGCAAAATAAAAAAAAAAAAGAACTGATATTCTGCTCTACCTTAAATAAACTGGGAGACACACTGTAAAAAACAAAACAAAACAAAACAATAGACCATTCCCCCAATTCCTGTTCATCTCTCCTCTCGTATCCCTGCAGGATTTCAAGTTTGGGTCAAACAAACTGTATTTCCAAACTATGCACATGATCCTCTTCCCTTTTATTAAAAGTCTCATATTTTCTAAATGTTACATTAAGTTGTAATTCGGAGTGAAGGACCCTCCAAAATAGTATATGCCTGCCTCCTGTCAGGGCCGGGTGACTGTTAGTATGTTCAGAAAAATTTTCCTATTTTTAGTAACTCAAATGCCTCCTCTATATTCCAAAATTCAGATCCAGATTTTCCAAACCATTTCATAATTTGGTTGACATCGGATTAGGGAGATATTTTTTAAATTAGTCTAGTTTTTTTTTTTCCTTTTTGTCTTTTTTACTGACTGGTAACGGGATCACAACCCTCGGTGTCGCGCCTGTACCGGGGACCAGCAACGGGATCGCAACCCTCGGTGTTGCGCCCGCACCTCGCTCAGCCAGTGAGCGGGAACCGGTCTCCACATGGGATCCGAACCCTCGGCGGGAGCACCGCCACGCTCCCAAGTGGCGCACTCTCCAGTGTGCCACCCAGCCGGCCCTAAATTAGTCTAGTTTTTAATGTTATCATTTGGTGAACATTTTACATACTGAAAACTAAAGAATAATTGCTGTTTAGATTAGTGAGTATCATCCTATTAAACTTTACATCTTTGCCCCTTCTTCAGATTATTACAAATTCCCATCATGCAAGAAAGGCAGGTAAGTGATTGCTTTGGAAAAGTTGAATTTATTGTTTAAAAACGCACATTAGCTCCAACCACTGGGTGAATTAATTCTAGATCTCATTTTTAGTAACGCTGCTGTTGGGTTTGTCAGCAGGCTTTCGGGTAGATGAGCGTGAAGGTTGTTAAATCCAGGCCAAATGCAAAAAGAAAACAGTGTATTCCTTATTTTTCACTTCTCTGTAAAATAACTTTTCCCCTCCACACTGTTTCAGTCAGGCATTTGCACAGTAAATGATGTAACACATTAAGTTAAATATTTGGGTTGATGTGTTAGTAAATTTTCTACTAGAACTATAGACAATGTCTTCAAATCCATGTTGCTTTGCAGGCATAAACATTTTAGTGTTTTACAATTTTCAGATGATATTTATTAGGTTCCTTCAGGAACTGGCATCAGGAGGGAATGCTCTGTATATTAATGAAGTGCTACAAAGCACTTAAACCCAGCTTCTGTAAGAGTTTACATGAGAAACTGTTCTTGGACTAATTCCCTCTACTTTTCTTTCTTTTATTTTTTTTTCCCCTACAGCAATGCTTCATGTATCCACTAGACAGCATTACAGTAACAAATCATAAACTGTATTTGTGTGAGGCATATTTTTAAGCAATAAAGCAGCTGATTTATTTCTTTAGTGAGCTGGATGATGTTATAGGGTTGTTGTTCTTGGGCTAAATGAATAGATCACATTTTCTCTGCATCCAAAGAATCAAACTATTGTAAACAGTACACACACGGAGAACAAAGTGTAACAAGAAGGAAATTAAATTTCTGACCCACAATTCAAAGTTTCAGTTCTCTTAATTGAAGAGTTTCCATTCACTCTAATCCACATGCTGTGCCCTGTTTATTTCGTGGTTGCTGGCTTGAAAGAATTCTTGTGACTCAGCCCTATAATATTCAGGGCCATTTATTTATCTCCACTGGTTTGTTTTTCAGGATAAACTCATTTTGGACCATGTTCTGGTGAAGGAGGCAGGGCCATGACCCTCATTCTTATTAGCAATTCTGGCTACATCTCTGGCGAAACCTTAAGAGATCAAAGGCCACTGTTGTGTTATCTTCATGTCTTTATTTCAGCTATCCTAATTCCAATTTTTATGGATTATTGAGGTTTGTCAGTGCCCACTGAGTACGAAAGGATAATGTCATTGTTTTTGTTGCAAGAATATATATTTAGATTTCTTTCTTCATTGTTTTCCCTTCTAGGAAAATTCCCTGCACATAAACACCCATTCAGTCATACAGGTGCTCTGAGGGGTGTGGGGTGGGAAGAACATGCAAAATTAAAAGCACAACAGCCCCACATAATGTCAGAAAGTAACTCACATGAAATTAAGTCAGTAGCCATCCTACTTATTTCCAGCAGAATGTCATTTTCTAGGCATAATCTTCCATTCTCCAGTATAATAAGAATAACACTACAATGCAGTGGGGTCATGGCATATAATTGCTGATTAAATGAACAAGGCTTTTGCTGTAAAAAAAAAAAAAATCCTGAATGATAGGGCCTTTTATTTATTTATTTTTTGCTATAACTGGCAAGTGTGTGAGGATCCCCCCTTCGAGGAAAATTGATGGCTGTCAAAAACACAGCTTACGGGATGCAAAGCAAACATGGGTCATTCCCACAAAACCCATTTTTCCTTTGATGAGAAATGCATTGTTTGAATTTACTCAGGGAGAAAACTCCTTCCGGAATCTGCTGAAGCAAGAACGGAAAGAGAACGTTTTGCCATCGATCATTTGGCCGGGGATTAAAAGCCAGCCTCGAGGAGCTAGCCAAGAGTATTCCAATCTTAAAAGTCTCTGGGTTTCCAACTTTCCATTCACAGGAGAAATGAGGTGCGATGTCCCCGTTTTTTACTGTGATGTCGTCACTTTGGAATGGGCTCTTCCAATAGAATATGCAAGTCCAGATGTTCACGGCTCAGAACTCAAAGCTCTCGCTGCAGAGAAAGCAAACCCCAGAGCAGGCTCCTTTCCTACCATGGATTGGTGGAATCTCCAAGAGTGGGAGACCGGGCAGGCACCGGAGTGGCACCCATGGACAAGGACTGTGGAACGTTGTATGCCTGCAAGACACGGACCTCAAATGATGTGTTTGATCATAAAACCAGGGGAGTGAAAATCTGCAAGAAGCCATGACCATCTCATCCTCCTGATGTCTTCCTCCATAGAAAGGGCGGAAAGACGGTGGGAAGGCCATGCCCTGGAGAAGAGAGGAAACATGGTTTTGCTTAAGATGAGAAGTCGAGGGGGAAAGAGAAAACATAATCATGGGATGAGATGGGCACATTGGGAGAGAGAAGCTGTAGTAGTGGGGGGAACTGGAGTGGCAGGGTGCAAGAAGACAGCCATGCGGCAGGTTTGGAAGCTGAGACTTTTGTCAGGAGAGTGACGGCTGCTTTGCAGTGCAGCCCTAGAGAAGCTCAGTCCAGTGGGGATGGCCAGGCCTCAACGGGGGTCCCTGAGTTATGGATGGAGCCTCGGATGTTCACCTGGAATGTTGCATCTCTACGGCATAGTGTCCACTCTCCGCTCTTCCAACTGTGAGAGTTCTTTTATCCTGCTTATCTCATCGAGATAGACAAAGACTCTCATTTTTTGGATGAAGAAGCTGGTTTTTTGGGATGAAACAGTGACAGAACAGAAATGTCAGAATGGGTTGGTCCTCAGGAGATGTTTAGCTATGAGAGTGCTGGGATGTCCAAATTTTATGTAGCTCATTCTGTTATCCACTTCTTTCTTTTAGGAAATGTCATCTCTCATTTTAAGCAATGCCAGTTTCTCCTTGTTGACACCCCATGTGCTCTTAATGCTGATGTTGTCTTGGCCATGAAGCTTTCTCTGTTAATAAGCCCCCTGTTCATCTCCTGTCCCTCGGTGGTGTCTTCTTAGACCAAACTCACCCAAACTCTCATAACTGAAATCATGTTCTCGTATTTATTACTCAGATGGGTGCAAAAGCTTCTTACCTATCCACCAGCCCACGGGCGCCACACTGGGGTGTGAGTATCTTGACTGACAGCCCTTCCTGACTTGACCTCTGCATTTTGGCCTTTTCTGCTCCCCATTTCTTGACCCTGAAGCTCTAGGCATGCTGAGCACCATGTGATCTGCCATGCTCAGCCACATTCTCTTGGCTTTGCCTGGAGATATGCTCTGTCTCTATGTGTCACTAGTAAGATGTGCTGTGGGATTTTCCCTGTGGACACAACACTGCACCAGATGCTCAAGCCCAAAGTGCATCCCAGGATGGTCTAGAGACCTGGCAACAGTGAGGCATGGGCCACCCCTGTAGCACCTGGCTCAGAGGGTGTCTATCCCTCATAAAAACAAAATCCCTCTGTACTGCCAGCCTGAGCCATGTCTCCTCATCTCACTGTGCGTTTGACACTTGTCTCACCATTTTCTCACCTTTTACTCATGTTTAAATTCTCTGGATGACACTTTTAGCAATCCATGCATTATCTCCTAGAGCCTCGCTTGTTGGGAAGAGAGAATCCCAGACTCCAAGCAGGACCTTCTTTATTAGCATCTGCGTTTTAATAACATCTCCAGGTGATCTGTGTGCGTGTCTGTCTTAAAGAAAACCTGCCTCCTCATTCTAACAACACTTAACTTAGAAGAGATCTACCCTCTTGACAAAATTTTAAGTGCACGATACTGTATTGTTGACTACAGGCACACCGCTGCACAGCAGGTCTCTAGAATGATTCATCTTGCAATTGAAACTTTATAACCATTGAATAGCAATTCCCATTTTTTCCTTCCCCAGCCCCTGGCAACCATCATTCTACTGTATATTTCCATGGGTTTCAATATTTTAGATCCTTTATACAAATGGGATCACACAATATTAATCTTTCCGTGTCTGGCTTATTTCAGTGAACGTAATATCTTCAGGGTTCATCCATGTGGTGATTTGTGTCAGAATTTCTTTCTTAAGGCTGAGTAACATTCCACTTTGCATCTATACAACACTTTCTTTATCTGTTCATCTGTCCATGGGCACAAGGGTTGTTTCCACATCTTGGCTAGTGTGAGTCATGTTGCAATAAACACGGGAATGCAGACATCTCTTTGAGATCCAGATTTCAATTATTTTGGATTTTTCCTCAGAGGTGGGATTGCTGGATCACATGTGTATGTGGATTAAGTGAAGGATTGCTCTTTACCAACCACAGCCTCAGCCTCGAGGCTCAACAAGGACTCAGCGAAATATTTGCAAAGGACGGGGGGGGGGGAACTGGGGTTAGAGCTTCTTTAGAGTATTATTTCCATTCCTTGATTTTTATCATCTCATTTTCTTTAATTTGTCTTAGCTCTCACACGACACACAAACATCAACTCAAAAATGGATTAGAGACTTAAGTGTAAGACCTGAGACTATAAAACTACCTGAAGAAAATTTAGGGGAAAAGCTTTTTGATGTTGGCTTTGGCAACACCTTTTTGGTTATGACACAAAATCACAGGAGACGAAAGCAAAAACAGACAAATGGGATTGCATAAAACTGAAAAGCTTCTGATTCCACAAAGAAAACAATCAACAGAGTGAAGAGACAACCTACGGAATGGAGAAATATCTTTGCAAACTGCATTTCTGGTAAGGGGCTAATATCCAAGATGTTTAAGTAAACCATACAACTGAATAGCAAAATAATAATAACAATAACAATCTGATTAAAAATGGAAAAGGACCTAAACAGACATTCTCAGTAGAATGTTTTCATCACCTCCCCCAACTTCTGCACCTGTGAGTTCCTACTTTGTATTTCCGCAAACCCACCCCGTCTTAGGCAACCACCAATGTACGTTCTGTCTCTATAAATTTTCCTATTCTGGACTTTAATATATATATATATATATATTAAAAATATATAATATATCTTATATATATTTAATGTATATTAAATGTATATATATTTTATATATATTGGTTTTCCAAGTTTTCTATGATGTGAGCATATTACCTTTTCAATAATCAAAAAAAGCCCACTAAAGTTATTTCTAATAAAAGAACATGTGTGCCAAGGAAAGGTCTATATTCACATACTCCAGAACAGAAGAGCTGTGCTTTGAGCAGCATGATTTTAAGAAAGGACCCAGGTCTGTAGTCGATCTGGATTCCTTTAGTCTCACATTTATTTTCTGCAACTTTGCATTGTTGGATTGCCTCATTTTCTGAGTGATGCTGATGATTTTGCCTTTAAGTCAATAGAAACTAAGTCTTAGAGAACTTTGATATTTTTCAGGTCTGTATTTAACATGCTTCTTGAGCTGTCTCTTATAACTGCTACCCAAAATATTTGCTTAGACAATCAGATAAACAGTCCTTTACACAATCAGACGAACAATAATACCGGTTAAAAAGACAGAGACCTACAAACGCTGTTGCTACATCTAGAGGATAAACATTGGCCAAACTGCTTGTGCATACCCAGTCTTGTGCAAGAACCCACAAAAAAGAGTATGGTTATATAATATAATATAATTTAATAATATAATGCAACATAATATAATATAATAAATATAATAGCAAATCTTGGTTACTGATTGTGATTGGTCTTGATGAATAATGGAAGGTTAGAGGTCATAGGAATTTGGGGAGTAAGAAGATAAAGAAAACAAGGAAATGCTTCCAAGGACAGTTAAAGTACAATATCAGCTAATGTGAATGATTCACATGTTAGTACATGTCTCTCTGATAAATATTCAAGCATTAAAAAATTTCTCTACTATTTTTACAACACGTTTGGAATCTATAAAGATTTCAAAATTCAAAGTTTAAAAATGTTTAAATAGGAAGCAAAGTAAGGAGGACAGAGAAAAATCTATTTAGAGTTCCTCTTATGCTGGCTATTAAATGAGAGAACCATAGACATGTGTCTCTAGGATTGGAAGTTGTTCAGGAGATTATACAATCCAGATGAGGAAATTGAGACCAATAAGTGCTTTTTTTTTTTTTTTAAGTTTAAAGGTCATATAACTGGTAAAAACAAAACAAAACAAAACAACAACAACAAAAAAACAGTTCTTGATTAGGATTTTGGATTTCAGTCAGAGCTTCACAATTGCCTAAGAACAGATGAAGACTGGAAAGATGCTCATGCAAGTCCGATTCACAGAACTTGAATGAAATCTTTATTTTAGTTTTTGATTTTTAATTTTTAGACAGTGGAGTTTAAAACGTATGAAAGGTTGTGATGGGTAATGACGAAACTGACCCCATAATATCTCCTATTTTGGTGAACGTTTTAGACATATGGCATGGAGACCAGGGGGGAAAATACAGAGGTCAGCACAGAGATTTGGTGGAAAAGTAGAGTTTCCAGGAAACTATGGACATCCCTGCTCATTTCAGGAGTGTTAATCCTGAAACAAATCCCCAAGTAAATTAAGAGGCAGCTCATACTGAATGGTCGAGGTTATGTGAAAATGAAAATTTTAATACATCACAGACGAAAACCACAAGGTTAAATTAGATCATTAGCAATATCTCCCATTATTTCACTCTCATTGCTAAAACTTTAAGATGACATGCTATTTAGACAAACGCTTTGTCTTGTAATTTTCCACTGCTTGAAAATATTCTCCAGTTGCCACCGAGTTAACGATTCCCCAATTGCATTTGTTTATCTGGCCTCAAGTCCTTCAAACTCATGATTCCAAGAATAAACATGTTTAACCCAGCTCTATTAAAAATCTCTGGTGTTCAAGTCTGAGTTTGCATAAGTGCTTTATAAACATCCTTTTTGAAAGGAGAACTGTTTAGCTCTGAAGGTCCAGAATCTGTTCTTTAAAGGAAGCATTTTACCTGTGATGTGACATATAGGTTGCTTTCAAGAAAAGATGGAAGATTCTGGAAATGAAGACTGCAAATTGGTTTTCGATGGTACCAGGAGAAAAGGAATCATAGAACAGCAAACAAAACCAAGCAAAACAGAACCTTACACGTTTCCACAGAGAAGCTCATTGTCTACAACAAATGCGCTGGGTATCCTAACTACCCCAACAGTGAAGAGAACACTTGCAAAGCCTGTTAGTCATTCCAGAGTTAACATCCTTGACAGGGATTCGGAAACACTGTCCTTATCAAGTGAATTTCAGAAGGAAGCTTATCTAAGCACACAGCAAAGAAGACAGGCATCATGTGCACCATTTGCCTGGGAACTGTGACCTTTTTATGATGATGACGCATTTACTTTCAATGCATTGAAGACACTAGTCCGAAACACTGGTGCCTGGAGCTCTTTCGCTCCAATGCAAACTTATGCTCATCATAAAATGTATGCTGTAGACAATTTCCCAGCAATTCCTTCCTCCTTTCTTTTACTCACTTGCCAGTGGGAGATAATCCCTAAAGAACTGTATGAAATCTCCAGTATACAACTTGACCATTGGCCATATCATACCGTCTTGTCATTTCCAGCTTAATTAGCTGAGCATTTTCGACTCTAAGGAGACTGAGAGGTGTATGACAGCAGAGGTGTTGCTTTACCCATATTTGTGCTGCGGGCTTATTTACATTGAAATATATTCAAGTGACTTTTTTTGTCCTGTGAATCCTCTTACTCTTGGGGCTTGCAACGCATGGACACAAAGAATTCCAAAGCTTCAGGAGATGGGTGGACACCTGCTAGAAAAATAATGTCATTCCTCTGTTTTGATTCTCAAATATTTTGTTTGTTTGTTTGAGTGCCTTTCAAGATAGTCAGATTGAAAACAGAATTTGTAGAGAGAAAGAAAAAAATTCTAATATCCTTTTGCATATTGAGAATAGGGTGTGGTGGACTGATCCATATATTTTTTTGTTTAGTTCTTTTAGCTCTTTAAACGTTTTTTTTTTTTTAAAGTAAACATTTAGCCTGGCAAATGCATCTAAGCATACTATAGAAATGGACCTTTTCAACTTAAAAAAAATTAAAAATAAAGGCAAAAACCAAAAAAACAAAACAAATTAACATTTTAACTTTGAGATAATTTAGGGTCATATGCAGTCATAAGAAATGACACAGAGAGATACTCTTTCTACTTTCACCCAAGGGTAACATCTTACAAAACTGCCATGCAATAGCGTAGTCAGGATATTGACACTGATACGGTCAAGTGACAGAACATTTCTATCACCACAATGATCCACCGTATGGCCCTTTTTTAGCCGCACCCACTTTCATATCTCATGACCAGCTCCAGGATCCAATGACTCAGCCAGGAAATTCCACATTTAAGGGCCAGTTGCACTCATTTAAAAGTTTGTGGGAGATGGCTCCAATACTTACTCTTGTAGGGCATGGCCTTGACTTTGGGTTTGGCCTCTGTCTTAATTCCTTCAGGCTATTGTAAAAAAATATCTTAGACTGGGTAATTTATAAACAGTGCACATTTTTTGCTCACAGTTCTGGAGGCTGGAAGTCCAAGATCAAGGTGTGGCAGATGCAGTGTCTGCTGAGGACCCACTTTGTAGTTCATAGATGATGCCTTCTCATTGTGTACTCACATGGTGGAAGGAGTGAGGGACAATCTGGGGCCCATTTTATAAGGACACTAATCCCATTTATGATGGTGAAACCTTCATGACCTAATCACTTCCCAAAAGTCATACTTCTTCATACTTTCACTCTGGGACTTAGGTTCCAACATATGAATGTTGGAGGGACACCGACATTCAGATCACAGCAATATCACTGCAAGGATGTTCCTTCCACAGCTTCCTTTTGCCTTTTCTCGGTTGGAAGACAAAGGCCACTGGAAGGCTGCAGAGCCCTAAGTCCAAGGCAGCAAAGCACACAGAAGATACAACAAACATTACCAAGCTCCCTTATCCTAGGGCTTCGGCCCTTGGACCCAGAGCTGGTCATCGCAGGCACGTGAGCACGGAACAATTTGGCTTTTTTCACAGATTCCAGAATCAAGTCTCACCTTCTTCCAGCTTTTAGGTTGGTCAAGGTGCAGGAGAAGAAGACTGCTGGGACACGTGGCTGCCCCATGTCTTCAGAACGAGTGCTCTAGCTTGGGTGAAATGAAAAGCATGAGGGGTTCCATATGTTTATCTGAATTTGGATCTGCTTGGAGAGTTGGGTGAGCAGGTGCTATTGCTGCTATAGAAGCAAACACAGAACCTGCCTGAAGAACCAGAGATGCTCTTGGCCTTGGGCAAGTGGATTGGGGACTTTGCTCTGGGATGAATAGCTCATGTCCAGGGTGTGTGCATTAGGGTGGCTCTGTCTTCAGGCTTCTCTATGTGTCTCCTGGGCTGCCACCACTTTCCATTTGATGGTCCTCATGGCTTCTGAAGGCACCAGCCCATCACTGTCACTCCTGATGAGGACAGGTGGATTCCGGTGCAGTTTCCCTGATGGTCTAAGAAGCCAGAGATGCTCATGAATTCAGCACAGCCTTCCTCTGGTGCAAGTCTTTCCATTCACTACACCTCCTCTCAGTTTAATTGCAATTCCCTTAGGGTCCATCCTGCTTATTTACAGCAGGGATGACAAAAATGAGAACTGGAAGGGGGAGACACAGAACCATGAGATGCCTGGGCAGTTCCCTGGAACAAAGACCAGAGCTGTGTCTGCACATTCCAGGGCAGGGCTGCTGTTCACCTGGGTCCTCTGCCAAACCGATGTGCCAGGGTTTGGCTTCTTTTTTTTATATATATTTTACATATATATATTTTATTATTGTTATTCTTTTATTAAAACTTATTCTTTTATTAAACCAGATCTGTGGGGTACAGCATTGAATATCAATACATATGTGCAATATGTGATGCTCAAATCAGGGTGATTAGTATATTCAACATTACACAATGTAGGCATTTTTTTTGTGGCTCCAGAGCTTGGACTCCTGCACCTCAAACTCTGCAGGTAGAACTTTGAGTACTGAGCATCTTTACCACAAATTCCTAGAGTTGGGATAATTCTAAGAAATTATTTTTATTTATTTACTTATTTGTTTGTTTGCTTTGATGGTTGACTTTGGTGTCATGGCACTGCTCAGTCAATATTTTGAACTTGTTTTTTCTAAATATTGGAAACGTGCACCCTTCTTGACTTTGTATCTATGCTGCTGAGGCCACCTGCACACATGATGAAAGGTCTCACAGTGAGTTTGCATCCACAGCCACAGCAAAGAGGAGTCCCCAGAGAACTTCAGCAGGTAGGACAGAAATTGAATGACAAGGGACAATTTCTATGTTGAAAGGATTTGAAATGTCAAAAAGATGCTGAGATCATGATGATGAGAGAGAAAAGGACCTGCAGGGGGAAAAAGAAAGGGACAAAAGGTGGAGACATTGCTCAAAGGAGACACAGTTTCTGTTACACAGGAGAAATAAGCTCAGGAGATGTATCGTACAGCACAGTGACTACAATTAGTAACAGTGTATCGTATACTTGAAAGTTTGCAGGAGAATCTATTTTAAAGTCTTGCCCCCCCCCCACCAAAATGATACAAA
Source organism: Galeopterus variegatus (assembly GCF_000696425.1). Classification (NCBI taxonomy): domain Eukaryota; kingdom Metazoa; phylum Chordata; class Mammalia; order Dermoptera; family Cynocephalidae; genus Galeopterus; species Galeopterus variegatus. The sequence goes on from NW_007726205.1 coordinate 825,507, forward strand.
CGTCAGGTGATGGATATATTAATGAGCTTGATTTAGTCATTTCACAATGTATGTACATAACAAAACATTGTATTGTGTACCATAAATAATAATTTGTTGATTTATATAAATTTTCATTTGTCAATCAAAATAAATAAATAAATGAAAGAAGAAAAGGGTGTTAAACAGAATAAAATGTATTTGTAAATATATATGTATAAACACACGTACTTACCTGTAAGTAAATACGTACAAGGGTACATATTTATTCAAAAAGTGCATGGGAAGATTCATAGTATTTTCAATTTCATTTTTCCATAAACAATTTAAGGTACCTTCATATATATACTTACATAAATATGTAAACGTGTATACACATATGCTTTGGGGACGATCTGTATTTTTCACTTATATATACTTATATATGCACATATGAGGGGTTTTCAAAAACTTCATACTATTTTTTAATTCTATTTTTCCACAAAGTCTTTGAAGTACCCTCACATATATACATATATATTTACAATTGTTATGTGTGTATATACAAATATATACATACATACATACATATATATAAATATACACATACATACATACATACATATATTTATATATAAACATACACACACAGACACACACACACACATTGTTGGAAACACTTGATAACCCAAAGCACCATTTAAACTGAAAAGAAATTCAGAGGCTAGGAGATAATTCTGATCTCCGATAGTGAAGAGATGGCAAATATGAAAAGGAATTTGAAAGCCATGGACCAAAGGAGATGTTTCCAAAACTTTTATCAAAACCCCTGAAGGAATGCATTCCTAGGATAGGGTTGAGCCCTATCTGAAAAAATAATGGTCCATGACTTTCTAGGCTCCACCACACACTTTTGTTCTCAGAGCTCAAAATTATGATAAGGAAAAGTCAAGACACAACTTAACTTACAAAGAAAATGGGGAAGGTCCAACAAGAAAGAAGAAAACTGAAAATAGACAGCATGGAAAGCCTAGGTTGGCCCCAGACCATCTGGTGTGACCTAGAGAAGACATCCCATCAAGCTCAGGAGGAGACTTGGAACAGTGGGACAATGTCTTTGTAGTGGATTGAATTATGTCCCCCCCAAACTCCCTGAAGCTTGAATTGTGTTCCCTAAGATTCATGTATTAGAAGCTTGGCCCCCACTATGACTGTTAAGAGGATGGGAAATCCTATTACGGTGATTGAAAGGTGGAGCCTTGAAGAGGTGATTGGATTGTAGGACCCTGCAGTAGTGAATGGATTAATAATGGTGGTCAGGGGCGTGCTTCTAAGGACTTTAAAAGAAGAGAGAGTCTGTCTCTCTCTGTTTTCTCTGCTGCCAACATCTTGCAATGTGAGACCCCTGGGTCACTGTCACCACCACCAGATGGATTTTGGACTTCCCAGCCTCAGAAACTGTAAGCAAATAAATTTCATTTTCTTTATAAATCACCCAGTTTCAGGTATTTTGTTATAAGCAACAGAAATGGACTAATACAGTCTTCAAAGCACTGAGGGGAAACTACTGGCTGTCTGAAGCTCTACACTGAGCTGAGTCTTTCCTGAGCAAGGAGAAAATAAATACACTGCTGCAAAGACAGAGACCTTCCCCTGTCAGGGCCCCTCATTGTTAGAGCTGCTAAAGGATGCTGTACAGGAAGAGAGACATGGAGGAAGGAAAGAAGACAGGGAAGCCAAAAATACTGGTGAGTAAAAGAATAAAGGAATCAGAGTGTATAAGTCACAGCCAGTGTTGGTCATAGAAAACACCACCTCCACTCACCACTGATAACACAAGGACTAACATGAAGGAAATAACTAAAGGTGGGACTGTAGTTAATATCACGATAAATGTGTTGGACAGAAATGACACGAACAGAGTTAAAAACAAGTTGTTTCTTTGTTTAGGAGGAGAGTAGAAATGTTAGCTTTGTTTTCTTTTCTGCCAGTGGTAATTATGCATATTAAATTTGACACCAATCTCTAAAAGAATGAAATCTGAAAACACGGCTTTATCACAAATGAGGGGAGGAATATTAAAAACAAAACAATAAAACGACTTAGATATTAGGATAGAGAAAGAATTGAAGCAAAGAAAACTAATGGTGAATAGAAAGGACACGAAAGAACACAAGAAATCAATTCTAAAAATGTTACCGACCACCATAAATATTAAATAGACTGAAACTGTTTCCTGGTAGACATAAACTCTCAGGTTCAGTTGAAAAGAATCTAAGTCCTTGCTGTTTGCAAGGGACTGAAACCCATAACAGAAAAACTATGAGTGAAGACATGGAAAAAATTAAAGTAGGAGCATAAATATGACCTGGAAATTTCTGCAGCTAAATTAATACGAAGCAGACACTTTAAGGAGAAAGTTGGATAAAGAAGGTTAGTGTAAGGTGATAAAAAATTTCACCAAATATTGCAAAAATGCCGAACTTTTTTGCACTTAGTAGCACAGCACCCAAATACACGAATCAACCTTTGGGAGTCTTTTTTTTTTTTTTTTTTGTCTTTTGTCTTTTTCCGTGTCCGGCAACGGATCGCAACCCTCAGTGTTGCCCCTGTACCGGACCGGGGACTGGCAACGGGATTGCAACCCTCGGTGTTGCTCCCGCACCTTGCTCAGCCAGTGAGCGGGAACCGGTCTGTATGTGGGATCCGAACCCTCGGGCGGGAGCGCCGCCGCGCTTCCCAAGTGGCGCACTTATCCAGTGCGCCACCGGGCTGGCCCCTACCTTTGGGAGTCTTTAAAGAATAAATTGTCAAGTCTAGGGTTGTGCCTTCTGTGGATTTCTGCATATAGAGGATCTTGACTCCAAGATAAGAAACAACCACTTATATTCAGTTTTTATTTTGTTTTGTTTTGATTGGCTTCCTCCCTTGACCTCTCTAAATTAATTTCATCTTTTTGAATATTTGAAGCCTCTCTATGTCTCTCCAAATATTCATATATTGAAACCTAACCCCTAAAGCTATGGTATTGGGAAGTGGGGTCTTTGGGAGGTGATGAGGTCATGAGGGTGGATCCTCATGAATAGGGTCCTTATAAAAGAGACCCCAGAGAGCCCCGTCACCCCTTCCACCATGTGAGGACACAGTGAGAAGGCACCGTCTATGAATCAGGAAGCAGGTCCTCACCAGACATAGAATCTGCCATGCCTTGATCTTGGACTACCAGCCTCCTGAAACGTGAGCAATAAATGTCTGTTTAAGCCACCCAGTCTATGACATTTTGTTGTAGCAGCTCACAGACACTAAGACAGCTTCACTCTATGACTGAGAAGAGGAAGTAAATAAAATTTCATCATTGCAGAAACTGATTATTTGAGATACAGAATAAACTGAATAAAGCTTGTGTTTATTTTTACCTAATGGACTTTTTGACCTCTTCATGCAAATCTACAGGACTGGCTGTACTAAGTAAGGCTGTGAATATGTGTGTGCGTAGCAGCGGGGATTGATACTACTCCAAGCTTTTTAGTTGAGTGAGATATTGATACCTTAGCTACTCTATGCCATGTGTGATCAATTAAGAAGGATTTTTGCAAGGGTCTGTAAAAAGTAGAAGACAGGGGTTTTCCATCATGGATACATTTTCGTAGAATCTTGGGACATAGTTTCAGGGATGACAGCCAGGACGTTGTTGGTTGGAAAAAGGGTTGCATCAATTAAAATTTTTCTCCTGCCAGTCACTTTGAAAAATGAAAGCTCCAAGATGAAAACAAAAAATACAGTCCCAAATCAAAACCAGATGTGTGCAGCTCTGAGGATTTCTCGGCATTGAATTTCCTCTCCATTTTATTTCACATGTCTTCTAAAATGGATGCAACTTCTGAAAATTACTTTGTTTAGCTAGGTCTCTCGTTTGTTTGGGACAAACAGTTAGGCAAATAAAGAGATCGTCTGGTGGTGACTCAGCTGAGGGGGACTGAAGAATATTGTTTGCACAAGGAAACGTCTGGAAGAAATTAGGTGCATTAACTTGTTTCTAAATAATACCAATCCAGGCAGTAGCTTCAGAGTAATTTATGTATTTTCCCCCAAGCCGCCTTTGTTTTCGGATGACCGCACCCAGTGTAAATCTTTAACCCAGTCAACAAGACCTAGAATTTAATGCATTTGACACTTTTGTGAGACACAGCTCATCTTGTCTTCCTGATTTTTTATGAGATGGGTAACTGGACACATCAGAATAAGTCCACTCTATAAAAATCCTTAACAGAACTGGAGATCCGTACAAGAGTTCTTATGCTCCTGTGGTTGTTGCATATACGAGGGCAATACAAAAAGTTTGTGGAAAAAACAAAATTCAAAGATGCTATGAGTGAACTTTTGGAAGTGTCCCGCTGCTTCTGGGCGTGACCACACACATAAGACTTTTTGGAAACCGAGTTAAACAAAGCATTGCCACAGTTTCTAGAGGCAGGAAAGTCCTACGGGCAACCCCCGACTTATGAGCTGGACACATTTGGGTTAAACTCTGTGCTTCAGCCTTTAAATGCCTAATTTTTGCTTTCTCCCTTGTACCAGCAAGAACAAAAAAGTGTGCATCTAGCCCCTCTCAACACTGGTCTGCAGAAAAATTTGCTCCATCAGTTCTTTGTGCCAAAAAGAACACAAGTAGCCCTGTCCTCAAATTGTCCACATTTTGTGGTTTACCAGAAGCTCTTACATTTTCTCAACTCTGAGGAAAGTTGACATATAATTCTTAACACGTTTTCCTTTAAAAACAAAGTAAGCCTGTCAAACAGTGCATTCACCCAGCTACCACGTTTTCACTTTGCTTTACAGAAAAGGCAGCCGTCAGGGGCACAGACACTCATTTTAATGACATTTCTTCAATTTTATTCTCTTTGTTAAGAAAAGCCCATTGCCCACAGTGGCCCTCTTTTCGTGACAATAAAAATATGCGAATGGTACTCTAAAGGGATGAATTAAAGGGCATGCATGATAGAGTTGATTTTTGTCTAGTCTCTTGAGAGAAATCCGGTTTAGCCAGAACCCTTGTAAATAAGAAGCATCTCTTGGTTGGTGGTGCTAGAAAATTATGATCACCATGCTTATTTTACGTCATGTAAACTTTCAAATTGTTCTCAAATTTATGAAGAACTTAAAAAAAAAAATCACATTAAAGGAAAACAGTCATGAAGTACAGACACAGTAAATTTGCAGCCAAGAAATTTGTCTCGACGGCTTGAGCAGAGTTCACCAGGAGAAATTCTGTTGACCTAATTTAGAAAGAAATCGGTTAATATTCCCAAATCATGAATTACTTGGTGATTGTTAACACTGCTTCTAACTTTGGATGCTTTCCAGTTAACCTGCTCATTCACCTAATTCATTAACCTGTTGATGAAATGATACTGGGCTTGCAGAAATTGAGTTTAAATTAAAAAAAAAAAACATCTTGGCATTTGTTTAAGCAAAACATAAAAAGGAATATCTATCAGGTTGATTCCGTTGCTTCTTTCATAATGAGCAAAATTTGGGTGGAAGAAATTGTTTCTTAAAAGCATGCACTTTTTTTTCCTATGGTCTTTTTTTTCTTTTTTTGATTTTGGTGTATTATTTTACTCTATTTCAGTTGCAGGAACTTAGATATTAGCTTGATCTGTGTGCTGTTCCTGTTATGAAGTTTCAGCATGACAATCTTCTCCATGCCCTGCATCCAAGTGTTGGAACACCCCTGAGGAATTTGTTCTAATTCTAAGTGCTGGTGGAGTTATTTAGCCTTTGCTGTGCCTGGCATCTAGCATTTGCTTGCTAAATGCTATTTCCATTACCGTGCTGTTAAATACACCAACGCATACTCAAACATAAATTCCATGATCGCGTGCAAATACCTGTTGACCTTGGCAGTTTGTTTAATTTCATCACTAAATCCAACAGTGAGAAAAATAGAACGAGTCTTTTTACTGCAAACCCCAGCAACAAAAAAGCAGGAAATTCTACAAAAAGGAACCATTCCTTTGCCATGTCCTGATTTTAATTCGGTGTTCAAGGAAATCTGATTCTCGGATTTGTGGCCCACAAAGTCACGTGGCATAAACTAAGGCAAATGTCGAGCTTATGAGGCAATGTTTTACAGCCTCAAGTTTTTGGAAATGGCCAGTGTTATCTCTGCTTTGACATATTTCATTGGGTTTATTTACTCTTTCAGCACGTTTGTGTCAGATCCAGCAAAGTCCAAGATTGCAAAGACAAGTGACCCATGCACTCTGTGAGGACAAGTGTTCACACATGATGAATAATTACTTATTCTCTTATTAGACTCTTGAGAGCCAGAAGACACTTAAGGTTATCCCTGATTTTCTTTCTTCCATCCCTTTCTTTTTCTCTCTCCTTCCTTCCTTCCTTCCTTCCTTCCTTCCTTCCTTCCTTCCTTCTTCCTTCTTCCTTCCTTCGTCAGCATGAAACCCTGACCTCATCACCCTTAGGCTTTGGATTCTTCTTTATTTGCTATGCCTGCAACTTGTCCACATTATAAGATATGCTAATCTCATTCTTTTCAAGGGAGTGAATTGGCTTTTCTTCAGCTGGTTTTAATTGGGCAAGCCTTAGAAATTCTGCCCTGGAATTTGATCATCCAAGTTTTTGGTCAACACGTTGAACAATCCAGGAACAAGGTCATTTAAGTTCTGTGCTCTTTATGCAGGGGATACTGCAAAGAAGGCTCCATGACAAACCTGATAAGACATCAAAACTGTCTAGGTAGGATCAGACATTCATTTGCTTACAGTGTATGTAAAGGTTAATTCTAGGTGTCGACTTGATTAGATTAAGGAATGCCCAGAAACCTGGTAAACCTATCTTTTTAGGTGTGTCCATGAAGGTGTTCCTAGCAGAGATTAACATGACAGCCTGAGTGGACTGGGTGGGAAAGACCTGTCCTTAGGATGGGTGGGAACCCTCCAATCCACTGGGGGGCCTGGAGAGAACAACAAACAGAGCAAAAAGGTGAATCTCTCTCTCTATCTGCTGGAGCTGGGATATGCTCTTCTCTCCTGTCCGTGGGCATCAGAGCTCGAGACTCTTTAGCTTTTGGGTTCCAGGACTTACACCAAGGACACCATTGGCTTCCCTGGTTCTGAGGAATTCGGACTTGGACTGAGCCACAGTACTGGCATCTAGTTTGCAGATGGCCTGTCATGGGACTTTTCTTCACAGTTGTGTGAGCTAATTCCCCTAATAAATCCCCTCTCATGTATTTATAACCTATCCTTATGATTCTGTCTCCCTGGAGAACACAGACTAATACAACATATTTTAAATACCCCACATTAGCCAGCATTTAAACAGAGACAGAGAACAGATTGGGCCTGGCCAGAGGGTAACAGGGAGCAGAGAATGGGGCGTTAATGGGAACGGGATCTCCATTTAGTGTGATGAGAATGTTCTGGAACTAGATATAGTGATGGTTGCCCAACGTGGCATGAACCAAATGCAGATGAGTTGTGTAATTTAAAATGATCACAATGGTGTTATGAGTTGAATTGTGTTTAGAACCAAGTTCATATATTGAATTCCTAACCTCCTTTTCCTCAGAATGTGGCCTTCTTTGGAAATAGGGCTATGGTGGATGTAATTAAGTTATTCTGAAGCAGCGTGGGCTCCTAAACCAATATGCCTGATAGCTTTATAAAAGTGGGGAATCGGGACACAGACATGCACACAGAGAAAATGCTTGTAAAGATGAAGGCAGAGATTGGTGGGATGCGTCTACGAGCCAAAAGACACCAAGGATTTCCAGCATCCACTGGAATCTGGGAGAGAGGCATGGAGCAGATTCCCCTCTGGATCCTCCAAAAAGATCCTCCTCTAGAGCCTTTGGAATAAGAGCAGCTCTGCCTACACCTCGACTTCAGATTTCTGGCCTCCAGAATGATGACAGAATCAATTTACATTGTTTTAAGCCACCCAGTTGCTGGTACTTTGCTATGGCAGCCCTAGGAAACTAAGACAGACATTAAAGCCAGTAAGATTTCGTCACTGGTACCTGTGGATATGGAAAATAAGACTCCATCTGGACTTCAAGAGTTTGGCCTGAGAATTGGGGAGGTTGGCAGGAAGGCATTTTCAAAGGAAAAGACAGAGGGGCTGAATTGGAGAGGTACATGAACATAGATATGAATCACCTGCCCACTAAGCAACCAAGTGGAGATGTTGGGTAGGTGGTTGGATACATGGGAGCCTTAGTTCAGGATAATAATCAAGGCTAGAGATATGAACTTGAGAGTTGTTGGCAGAGGAAGGCATTTAAAGATGTGAGACTGCACAGGCCACCCCAGCAGTAGCGATGGTAGAAACGAATGCCTCAAGGACCAATCCCCAAACTCCTCAGGTACAGAATGTCATTGAGAAGAGAGGACTTGGAAAATGGGACTGAAGGTGTGTAAAGTGTTTTAGGAGGAAAACAACGGAGGTTATTGTCCTGAAACCAAGTCAACACAAAACAAAAGAAGAGGCAGAATCCACTCTGTAGGGTGACCAGGACTGATGGGATTCCCAGGACACGGGACAAAAACCAGTCACCCAACCGTTGTGTCCAAAGCACTCCGAAGTCAAGTAAGACATGGTCTAAAAATAGACCACCGTTTTTTTCCATGTGGAGTTAACAATGACCTCAATTGCAGTAGTTTACCTCGTGTACCAGAAACACCATACAGATGGGAAATTCTATCTCCCCAGTTTCTAGAGATTTATAATTTATCAGCCACATTCACATGCGAACCCAGAGACCCTTTACATAAAACGTAAAAAGTCAGATAAGTAGACAAACTATCATTTCTATTTCACAGAGCTGTTTTATGTCTCTCCAGTACAAAAACTGTATTATTTTTGGTGACTTTTATCATCAAGAGCAGCAGTCTGCTGTGCTCAAAGAGGAAGCACATAGTAATTGTATTAGCAATGTGGACACTTGGACTGGATTGGCAATGTGTGAGACACTGTTTCTGAGTACCTTATGCATATCTGTGTATTAGAAGACGTTGTCTATTGTCTGCCATCTCCACTTTACTCATACACACACAGGAAAGGTAGCTTCATGCCAGAGACAAAGATGAGTAAGTGGAGCTAAATTTTAATATAGGTTATCTGTCTCCAGTGCACACTCCTAAAAGTGACAATACCCTCCCTGTTTTTGGTCTGTTTTTACTCCCACCACTGGAGCAGCTTGGTTTCTGTAAATCAATTGTTGTGTGCATGCAGAAAAGTGCAAGATTCTTCTGGAAGCAAAGAGGAAATGTATATTGCAAGAGTAAATGTTATGACCGATAGTTATGTCCCAAAATAAATGGATGGCGTCCCATGTTGCCCAGATTTAGCTCTAACATTCTTAGATATTGACTTGCTCATCCCAGAAAATTCTTTCTTAATACCATTCAGAAGCCGAATGACAGACTCTTTCTACTACAATCTCACTGGGCACAATGCATTAGAAAAATACTGTATTCAAAGAAAAACCGACAAGTATATACAGTGGTCTCCCATTAACTGTGGTTTCACTTCCTGTGGTTTCAGCTAACTATGAGAGAGAGCACGTTCACATAACTTTTACTGTTATAATTTTTCTACTGTATTGTAAGGTATCGTTGTTAATCTCTTACTGTGCCTAATTTATAAATTAAACTTTATCATACATATGTATGTATGCATGGGAAAAAAATCATAGTATATGCAGTTTGGTAGTATCCATGCTTTCAGTCATCCATCTGCTGGGTGTCCTTGAATGTGTATCCCAATGATAAGGGGTGACTACTGTATTTTGCACCCAACAAAATATAACTATAGTGTTTTATACATACACACACAAACACACACACACACAATAGTGTTTCATACACATATACACACACACACCCTCACATATATATATGATTGCCTTGGTGACTTTTTCATAGAGACCAGTTTTATATAACCGGTCTCTGTGATATACATCTGTATCTATATCTATCTATTGAGCTATCTATTCATGCAGTCTTAATATCATAAGGATGTCCTAATTTTGCTTATGATAGATAGACAATAGAGGAGAGAGTTTATATGAGTCCTGTTTCACTCTTAGCTTCTTTTCTGTTCTAACCAATCTTTCAGATTAAAAGGGCAAGACTACAATTTCCAAGGATGAAAACAAATTTAAAAATTTGAGCCACTTGAGAAGTTGTTAATGGAGATGTTTATTGCACCATGGGAAGAAAGCCCCACTGAGATAACTCCAAACTTTTTGAGCCCTAGGGAGTTTTATATTGTATAAACACTTTCACATGCTATTTTATATTTCATCTCTGTAAACCTTGTGTTAGTCTCTTCAGAAAGTTGAGAACATAAAATCACACAGAAATAAATGCACTTGCTCAAGGTCAGTCACCCTGCCAGATTGCAAACCCCCCTTCTAATATGTGAATGTGCTGGGAAAGGGTCAGTAGCTTCCTTACCACTGTGGTCTCAAGTTCTAGTAAAATGTTTGGCTTATGGAGTATATTAGTTTAGCTACAGGTGTGTAACAAACCATCACAGATTTAGAAGCTTAGAAAAAACATATTGATTATCTCATAGTCTCTGTTCGTCTCAGCTTAACTGGGTCCTCTGTTGAGGATCTCACAATACTGCAATCAAGGTGTAGCCCATGGCTGGGGTCTCATCAGAAGGCTCAAATGGGGAGCGATCCACTTGCAAGCTCATTTATGTGGTGGTTGGCAGGATTCCATTTCTCATGGGTGGTTGGATTGAGGACCTTTATTCCTAAAGGCTGCTCCTCCATTTCTCATCACGTAGACTTCTCCACAGGGCAGCTCACAACATGGTAGATGTTTCATCAAAGAAGAAACAAAGTCAATACAGAGAGCCTTCCAGAAAGATGCACATCACAACCTTATGCAGCATCATCACAGAAGTGACATCCCCCACATCAATGGTCTTACTCATGCTCTGGGGGAGGTGATTCTACAAGATCATGGGTATCAGGAGGTGAACACCCCTGGCTGCCAGATTAGAGTCTGTTGGCCATGGGGAGGAGCCATAATAAATGTTTCTCAAAACAAAAAGAACAGTCATGGAAAAACTAGGATTGAACTTGGCTTCCTGAATTGAAGATCAGGGTCTTCATGTTATCAGATTCTGTCCTGAGAGTAAGGTTGGAAAAGGGCAACAAACCCCCAGATCACAGGACAGCTTGGAGAAAAGGGATTTAGAGAGAGGAAGGTCACCATACAAAGATGGGTGCATACAACACTAAGCCTCGGTGGTCTCTCTGTCTTTCTGAAAACAATGCTGCTTTGCCTTCTAGCCCACTCTGGCCCATTGTTACACAGTCTGTAATATACAATGGACAATTATTCTCAATTCCACAGTGGGCTTTTAACATAATCTTCTGGGTTTGTTGTTTTATACGTGCTAAGAAACAAAGAATCTGTGGGGCTTCTTTCTCAGGCTTTGGTATGAGGGATACAGTAAGACCCATACTCCTTTATAGTAGGTTTAAAAAAAAAATCATCTTCTAGGTTGCTATTTCATACATCCTAAGAAACACAGAATTTGTGGGGCTTTTTTTCTAGCCCTTGGTATAAGAGATACAGTAAGACCCACAGTCTACCCCCAACCCACGCCAGTGCAGCTCCCGAGGCAGAAACAAATCTGAAATGTCGGTTCCATTTTAGAAGTTATTTATTCAGCTGGGGAACAAACCCTGCTTTGGTGAACTTCAGAAACAATGAGGATTAAGACCTCTGTACCCTTGGAATAATTTAATTAACCTCTCTTTTTCCAACTGGATAGGGAGAGAGATCAAAACCAGTGACCTCTAAACACTACATTATTAATTAATGATTTTATTGTACATCCGGAAAACATTTCTTCCAAATGACTTACGTTTACAGTTTGTATACATACTGTATTTTTTTTTTTTTTTTTGTCTTTTTCCATGTCCGGCAACGGATCGCAACCCTAAGTGTTGCCCCCGTACCGGACCGGGGACCGGCAACGGGATTGCAACCCTCGGTGCTGCTCCCGCGCCTCGCTCAGCCAGTGAGCGGGAACCGGTCTGCATGTGGGATCCGAACCCTCGGGCGGGAGCGCCGCCGCGCTTCCCAAGCGGCACACTTATCCAGTGCGCCACCGGGCCAGCCCTACATACTGTATTTTTAAAAACAATCTTGATTGGAAAATATTTGCCTTAGATTTTTTCAGTGGCAAAACTATCTACATTTGGGACCAGATAATTGTCTGTGTTGGGGGTTGCCCTGTGCACTGTAGGAAACTGAGCAGTATCCCTTGTCTCTAGTCACCAGATGCCAGTGGGACCACCCAGTTATGACAACCAAAAATGCCTCTAGACATTGCCCAATGTCCCCTAGATATGTTTTAGGTAATGGACAGAATATTATTCAGAAGAAAAATGTCCCCATATTTTTATTTTTCAAGAGCTGTGACCCAGGCAACACATTAAAACATCGATTCTTTTGGTTAGAACATTAGGACCACATCATCACCAGCTCCTGCTGTTGACATTTGCTAAAAACGTGGGTTTTGCTTTCACCAGGAGGAAATCAATGTTGCCACATGTTTCCCGAAACCCGATCGGGGGCTGTGGTTTCTCCAGCTTCCCAAACGCATGCTTGTGCAAGAAGATCTTTCTCTTGATTGTGCTGGTCAGAATTTCCCTGACCGCTGTCAATTTGCTTTTCCAGTGAAGGAAGCTGAGAAGGCATCACTGGCTTTGCTTCCAGCCTAGTTCTTCTATCATCCTCCAGTGACAGGTGGATGGGTCCAATGCTGTTTCCGCTGCCTCTGAACGCAGGTGTGCACCTGCCTTCTGAGCTTCAGGTCTGCGTCACCTCCAGCTGGCTCCCGATTGCTGGCAGTTGGTGGTTTTCACTTTGGTTTATGTTGTCTATTCTCCAAGACTCATCCAGAATTTTTGGCCACCTTCTCAGCTCAGTTCTAAATGTACTCTCCTAACCTTACTGTTATGATCTGAATGTGTCCCCCAAAATTCATAGGTTGAAATTCAATCCACAATGTGATAATCTTAACAGGTGGGGCTTTTTGGAGGTGATTAAATCATGCATGCAGAGCCATCAGGGATGGGATTAAATGCCTTATAAAATGAACTGAGGGAACAGGGTAGCCCCTTTGTCCTTCTGGCATGTGAGAACACACTAAGAAAGCACAAGTGCACAGCAAACACCAAATCTGCCAGTGCCTTGATTTTGGACCTTTCAGCCTCCAGGACTATGAGAAGATAAATTTCTGCTCTTCATAAATATCCAGTCTCAGGTATTTTGTTCCAGTAGTACAAATGGATTATGACATCTATTGCTCTCCCTATTTGGGGTCTGGCAACCCCTGAACATTCTCTCCCCTTAGCGAGACATCCTAGTGAACCCTTGGCTCACAAAATACCACCTCCCAGATGCTGTAGCAGAGGATATTTAACTCTAGGTTACTGTGTGTACCTGCTCTGGTTGTATGCTCAGATTAACATGCACAAAGTTGTACTGGAATTTCCTTCTTTTTTTTTTTTTCTTTTCTTAAGGTTTTTGTTTAAGAAGAATTTATTTACCTCTGAGATCATAAAAACATGCTATTTACACTTTTTTGTTTGCTTGTTTTAAAATTTTCTAACTGGAACATCATGTTGTACTTATTTTTCATCTATAGCATGATGTTTTGATATATGTATACATCGTGGAAGGGCTAAATCTAGCTAATTAGCTTTTTCATTACCTCACACATAATTTTTTTCAGGGTGAGAAGACTTAAAATCTACTCTTTTAATAACCTTCAAGAATATAATACACCATTATTAATTATAGCCACCGTGTTGTATAATAGATCTCTAGAGTATATTCCTTCTGTCTAACTGAAACTTTGTATTCTTTGACCGAAATCTCTCCAAATATCCCACCCTGCACACATTGGTAACCAGCATTCACCAGTAAGGGGATCTTAACCCTTGACTTGGTGTTGTCAGTACCACGCTCTCCCAAGTGAGCTAACTAGCCATCCCTATATGGGATCCGAACCCGTGGCCTTGGTGTTATCAGCACCACACTCTCCCAAGTGAGCCACAGGCTGGCCCCGGTAACCAGCATTGTACTCTCTGTTTCTTTGAGTTTGACTTTTTTCGATTAAGGGGAATCTATTTCTGAGATGACACTGTGCTGCCTATGGAACGGCCCATGGAATCCCTTCTAATAGCTCTTAAATGGGCTGATGGTCCTTTGACCTCAGCAGGATTCAGTGTTTTACGGTGTTTTATCTACCCTTTAACTGAGCCATGGCCAAGCACACATTTTTCAGTGAACCCTTCATTTGAAGTCTCCTCCAAAATCTGCAGATGCTTGGAGTCTACGGGCTCTTAACCCTGAAGAGGCTTGTTAAGGTATGTGGCATCCTGGGCTGTTTCTAACCTCATACACTTTAAAGAAGATTTGATGGCCCCACATCCCTGTGTGAGGTCTTAAGAAGGTGATGGATTCAACTGGACCTTCATTCATTCATTAATCATCCACCTTCAAACCAACCTAAAGATAGAACATTTAACTGCTTATTTTACAGAATCCTAACTAGGTTGATAGAAGAAATCAAGGGTTCTCTCCAATAGAAAAAGTTTATGGATATCAAATTGTGCCCAAACACACTGTCTTAAACTTCCATGCAATAATTTCAAGTAAAAATAGTTTTGGTGTGGTTATTATTATCATTATTATTTTGGTCTGTTTATTTTTAGGAGGTAAAGGTGCTGAATGAAAGAGCAGCTATATCAACAAGCTGAGTTCAATCAGCCAACATCTGTGCATGGTCCATAGGCTTGGACTAAAGAATAAATACAATATTAGCAAACCAAACCCAACAACATATCTGAAAGCTTATGCATCACTACCAAATGGGATTGACCCGTGGCATGCAAGACCAGCTTAACATAAGTGACTCAACGATTGTGGTCATATCACATTAACAGAAGGAAAGGTAAAAACCACATGATCATCTCAATTGATGCAGAAAAAGCATTTTACAAAGTCCAGCATCTTTTCTTGACAATAACTCTCAGCAGTTTAGGTATCAAAGGAAAGTTCCACAACATAATACAGGCCATTTATGAAAAACACAGTTCACATCATAATCAATAAAGAAAAACTGAAAGTTTTCCTACTAAGATCTGGTACAAAGCAAGGATGTCCCCTCTTACCACTTCTAGTCAACACAGAACTGGAAGTACTAGCCAGAGCAACCAGATAAATAAAAAGAAATAAGAGGCATCCAAATCAAAAAGGAAAAAGTAAAATTATCTATGCTTTCAGATGACATGATCCTATATATAAAAACCCCAAAGATTCCACAAAAAAAGGCTAGAACTAATACATGATTTTAGTATAGTTGCAGGATATAACATCAACATACAAAAATCAGTAGCATTTTTATACACAAATAACAACCTAACTGAAAAAGAAATCAAAAAAAATCCCATTTACAAAAACATCAAAACTAAATTTGCAGGAATGAATTCAACCAAGGGTGTGAAAATTTTGTACACTAAAAACTATAAAACATATCGATGTTCTTTCATCGATGAAAGAAATAAAAGAGACACAAATAAGTGAAAAGATATCCTATAATCATGGATCAGAAAATTACTATTGTTAAAATCTACATATTACACAAAGCAATATACAGATTGAACTCAATCCCTATCAAAATCCCAATGGCATTCTCCACAAAATAGAAAAAAAAATGTTAAATTTTGCATGGAAACATTAAAGACCCTAATTAGCCCAAACAGTTCTGAGAATGAAAAACAAACTTGGAGGCATAACATTTCCTGATTTAAAATTATATTACAAAGTTTTTATGTGCTCATATATTACATATTCAAAACAGTATGGGACTGGCATAAAAACAGACACATCGACATGGAACAGAATAGACAGGAATAAATCCAAACTTACGTTAATGTTTGACAAGGGAAGCAAGAGGATACAATAGGAAAGGATAGTCCCTTCAATAAATGGTTTTGGGAAAACTGAATTTCAACATGCAAAAAAATGAAATTGGACACGTACCTCACATCACTCACAAAAATCAACTCAAAATAGATAAAAGACCTAAATGCAAGACCTAAAACTATAAAACTCCTAGAAGAGAAAATTGGGAAAATGTTCCTTGACAGTGGCCTTGGCAATGATTTTTTTGGATGTTGCACCAAAAGCTCAGCCTACAAAAACAAAAATAAGTAAATGGGACAGTGCCAAACTAAGAAGCTTCTGCACAGCAGGGAAAACAATCAGCAAAATGAACAGCAGCCTGCAGATCGGGGAAAAATTTTTGCAAACCACACACAGTATCTTGTAAGGGGTTAATATCCAAAATTGATAAAGAACTCATACAAGTCAACAATAGAAAAACAAATGACCTAATTTTAAAAATGGGCAAAATGCCTTAATAGACATTTCTCCAAAGACATAAAAATCGCCAAAGATATAAGAAAAGCTGCTCAGTATCATTAATCATGAGGGAAAAGCAAATCAAAAGTATTGTATTGATTCATTCTCACTATGGTGGCTATGATCAAAAAGTCAGAAGATAACAAATGTTGGCAAAGATGAGGAGATGAGGGAACTCTTGTACTCTGTTGGTGGGAATGTAGGTTGGTACAGCCATTACGGAAAACAGTATGGAGATTTCTATAGGAATTAAAAGTAGAATTACTATAGGACCCAGCAACCCCTCTTCTGGGTATATACCCAAAGGAAATGCAATCACCACCTCATAAAGATATCTGCACTCTCATGTTCAGCGATCCATTATTCACAAGAGCCGAGATATGGAAACAACCTAAGTGCCCAGCAGATGAATAGATAAAGGAACCGTAATCCATGCATAAGATGGAATATTATTCAACACTAAGCAAGAGTGAGATCTTGGTATTTGCCACAACATGGGGAAGCCTGGAGGACATTATGTTAAGTAAAATAAGTGAGACACGAAAAGAAAAATGTGGCGGGATCTCAGTTACATGTGAAACTTCTTTTTAAAAATCAAATATACAAAGATAGAGAAGAAAAAAGTGGTTAGCGTGGATGGGATGGGGGAGGGGGAGGAAGTGGGGAAATATAGTCAGAGGATGCAAAGTGACAGATGGGTAGGATGAGCACGTCTAGACAGCAGATTGGTGGTCACCTAGGGTTGGGGAGAGGGGAATGGGGCATGGGTCAGGGGTCTCCTTTTAGACTGATGACAAACTTCTGGAACTAGACATTAGTGATGGTTGCATGACATCGTCCATACAATAAACATCACTGAATCGTGGACTTTAAGATAGTTGATGCTGGGTTATGTGAATTTTGCTGCAATAAAAATAAAAAGGAAACAGTATGACGGACAGCTTCTCTTGTCTGCCATGACAAAAATTCAAAAACACAGTATCACTTTGACATATCCTAATAATCCCTATCCTGTGGGGTTACCGTGAGGAGTTTATACTGATCATCACTGTCATCAATGATCTCCATGGTTCCATGTCTTCTGAGGATTTCTGGGTGCACCCAGAGGTGACTTCTCCTCGGCTGGCAACATCCCACCCAACCGTGGCATGCAGCAGAGTGACTTCATCCACCTGGGACTGCTCACGGTTCAAGGAAACCACTGAGAACTGCTGGGACATCTTTTCTACATTATTGAGCATGGGCTCTTTGGAGCTGCTGCTAGCCCAGGCAGAACACACAGTAGTCATTCAAGATACAAGTATTCACTGAATTGAACTGAAATGAGGACATTCTGACATGCAGCAAAATATATAAACTTGGAATAGAATCCTAGTAGGAGACATCACATCCTAACTGAAGACTGTAACATTGCTCTGTGGAAAATCCTCTCTCATCAATTTTATCCATCAAGTGGATCGGCTGGGTGATCTTAGGAGGAAAAAAGGTACAGTGTAACCTTTCCACAGTTAAGTGTGTGCATGCACCATGGATAAAGATCAACTTTTTCAGCCTGCACAGTATTGCAAATGCTGAGTATGTGATGCTGATGGAAGGAGATGGGAGAGATCACTTACTCTCTTCTGTTAATTTGGCCATTGCAGATATGTTCAACAGAAAGGCCGAACTAGATGGGAAGAGACTCTCATTGGAACAGGTTTGGTGTTTTCTGCGAATCCAGCCCTAATTTGTGTACCTTTCTTCCATTAGCTGTGATTCTGGATTGCCACAGAAAACACGGACGCATGGGCATTTGTGCAAGTGGCAGAAAGTATCATATGAAATTTGGGCAATAGATTTTCCCTTGAATATTTTGTTGCCTTAACCAAGCCTTTTATAATTTTTATTTTATTTTATTTTTTGCAAGGAGAGGCCTTCGGTGACAGAACAGCATCAGCAGTTTTGCCTCACAGGATATTTGGAGAGAAGCAAATCTTCGTTCAAGCAACAGCTGCAGTGAAAGATGTGACACAACTTGGCTTAAACATTTACAGATGCTGTAATGTCATGTGATACAGGAAACACCCACGGAGTCTTATTTTTTTTGAAAACCACATTCATGGGTTTAAGGTCATATAGGTTAGAAGGAATAGAAGTGCAGACATATTAGTTCACACATGTTAGAATAATTCTGGCAATGTACGTGTATTGATGTTATTAGGACTCATTAAAATTTGCCAGTGCTCCTAAGAATTGCTCTCAAACATCCAACAGAATTAGGATAGTATATGCACGTGGTTAAGATATTTTCTCAATAGTTAGCCAATGGAAAAATGTGTGCAAAAACATGCACAGAAGAAATTTTTAAATGCTAATTAGAGTAGACTTTTCTTACATAGAAATGTAGATAACTAAGTTGCTTCCCCAAGAAGGAATGGGATTATGGGAAGGCGAGAAGAAACCGAGAGTGGGAGGTAGATGCAAGAATCAAATTTATTTGATTTACAAGTTTTTAAGGCAAAAAAAAAAAAAATGGAAAAGTCATAGAACTGACTATAGAGACTGGGTCTTGACAGTGATTGATTAGGAAACACCTCTGCACCTTTCACCTGGTTTTCTTCCAGAAGTTGAAAAGGAAACATCTCTGTGAGCAAACAGTCCCGCTGATTGTGTCCAGTATTATTTTCAGATGAGTGAAATCAGTGTGCATAGTTACAGTGCACACACTTGGGAGAACATGAGCTGGATTTTAGGGAAAACCCAAGAAGATTCAACATTTCTCCCAGGATATCCTCAGGAGAACGCCCA
Source organism: Galeopterus variegatus (assembly GCF_000696425.1). Lineage (NCBI taxonomy): Eukaryota > Metazoa > Chordata > Mammalia > Dermoptera > Cynocephalidae > Galeopterus > Galeopterus variegatus. The sequence goes on from NW_007726205.1 coordinate 844,742, forward strand.
CAAGCCTGGAAACACTTAGTTATCGCTCGCTTACTTAAGGAAAGTCAGAAAGGATTATTGAAACAGATTGGAATGTTGAACCTGATTTATAAATGTCCCTAAACCATTTTCATTAACCAAAAAAGAGATGCCTAATAAACAGGGGAAAAAAAATCAATCTGGGGAGGTAGCTAGGACTGGCCCCCAAAAGAAGAAATATGTTGCAAATATTTAGGTAAAGAGAAAATGTTAGACATGGACAAACAAGGTAATAATGGGGAAGACTTGTCCAAGCAAAGTGCTAGAAAATTAACTTTCTTGGAGGGCTTGAATAAAGCAGATGCAAAAAAAAAAAAAAAAGAAAAAAGAAAAAAGATAAGAAAAAAAAATCAAGCCAAGAACTCTTATTAGTTATGATGTGAGCTTGGGTGAATGTGAAATGCTTCATTCATCAAGCGTAGACAGGGCTTGAGATTTAACACTTTTATTAACGACACATTTATTGACAAGTGTCAGCTGAGCATGTGGTACATACCAATGAACATGCTAGGTGCATGCAGAGTATACTGAGAATGAAGATGTAAGAAGTAGAAAAGAAAAAGAAACCATGGATTCTTCCATCATGTTAAAGAGCTTCACAGCATTGTCTACTTGGATATAAGAGATAGTATTAAGGTGGAATAAATGATTCATTCTCCTGGACAAAATTCTGCAGAGTCATCCAGTGATGTGGTAAACCAAATGGCCCAGTTGATTCTGACCTTGTCCAGGTAGACTTTACAAATTATGATTTTTGAGTAGAGGTAACCCTTTGACTAATATCAATATCATTGGGAATAAAATTGGGAATCTGGTAAAGATGATGTGAAAGTTCTAGAGTAGAGAGCTGCAAATTAATCTGTGCACAGTCATGTAGGTAGAAGATGAGGCAGAAAGATGAATAAATGCATCTGGCTGAGTATGAGAAAACTTGTACTAAAGAGATGTCTCCAGCATCCCAGTGTTGTCCAAACTGTGTGTGGACACCATTTCCCTGGAATCACAGGAGATCTTGTTATTGACGATGAATGTCCTCTGCATTGGGGACTTGTTAGGATAACAATAGATCCCTCTCCTTGGCTCAGAGGAATTGTATTAAACCCTCCCTTAAAAGCTGTGATTATTTTATGGAAATATCTTAGGCTGCAGCCAAGTGCACTGGAAGTCTTTGGACACAATTAGATAAGGGTAAATTAGGAAATACAATGCTATAATTCAGAGATTATTCAAGTTGCCCAAAATGACACAATAACGATAATACTGGAAGGAGACACAGAATTAAGGCCTGGCTGAGACATTTTCTCAGGGAAGCCCAGAGTCCCCAGGCCAATCCCAATAGCTCTGTATAGACTCAAAGATTCTCAACAGTAGCTTCTAAGCAAAGTTTCTAGTGGAGAAAGAAAATGCACTTGCGGGGACAGAGATTTCCCTGGAAATGTTTTTGTTAAGAGAGAGTTCAGCTGCTGATTGACAAAAGCCTTTAAGGAAACTAGCTTCTCTTGTATTTCTGGCCCTTCTTCCTCAACTTAACCATGAATGAGGGAGCGAGACTTTTCTTGAATCGGAAGCAATTTTCCGAGAGTAAAAAAGCATGGTTTTTATTCTCTGCAATCAGAGGAGTGTAACCCAGTTTTATTTGAAAGTTGCCTCTGTGGCCCGGATCCTGGGGAATTCTGAAGGTGAGATTCCTTCCTAACATTGTGTGGGAAATGATATTTGGTGGATGTCAACAGGAGGTCATGAGCATTAAGGCATTGTCTCTTCGCAACGCCTAGACGTATATTTAAAATACTTATTTGTTTTTCCAAAATGCATTGGTTTAAATACAGTTGTTCTAAAGATGGTGCTATCTTTAAGCTAAATAATGGGTTCCTTCCCCTACAATGGGAAGCTGTCATTTCCTGCATACACAGAGGCCAGCCTTTCCTTTGCTCTGGCTCTTAAATAGCATTCCAGGAGTTTGTCTTCGGCAGAACCCACGCAGTAGCATCAACAGCAGGAAATTTAGGGAGGTACCTTCTAATTAGATGTGCTGGGTTATAATAAGCTGAATTCACGCAAATGACCAGATGGTAAAAGGGTCAGGAACCTGCATGACTATGACTGAGGTTTCCTAGAGAGCACGGAACACACCTCTTTAAAAACCCCTCAGTAAATCTGAGTGTTGAGATGGGTTTAGCTGGAGTACACAGCTGTTTAGCACCCACCCTAAGAAAGGCATGACTATGGGCTGGGTTTTCCCTAGTGCTTTTCTTATACCTGGGGGATTCTCTGGGACTGACCCCTCATTCTTTGAAATCATTCATACTGCACCTCTTAGGGTGTTTAATTAAATTGAAATGAAATCTGTGCATTTGGTGGGTCTAACTGACTACACACTGAAGCACATTTGTGTAGTAGGGATACATAGATAGGTGATTAGGTATTAGATGATAGGTAAAAAAACAGGTAGGTGATAGGTAGCTATAGTTAGATGACAGAGACAGAGAGAGAGGTAATATAGATGAAGATAAAGACAGATGATGGATAGATATAAATTTGCCACTCTAAGCAAAGCACAGGCCCTCTCCCCCATGAAGCTGCACTGCAGTAAGCAGCAGGGCTGGCTGGGTCCAGGCAGGTGTAAAAAGTGAGGACGTGCAACCTGCCCCGGTAACACTGGGCATGGATTCCTCTGTCTCTTCTGTAAACCTGTTAAAAACAAGTGTCGAGGGACATCAAACAGTCTGCACATGTACCCGTGTGCTTTCTCCTGGTCCTGGGAGTGTCGGAGTGGGCAGGACTGGAGTCATGCTGGGACCTAAAACTGATGGGTTCTAAAAGACTTTAACAGGACACATTTTATTCTTCTTGGCATGTGTTTCTCTGACTTCCCTCTTTTCCCATGGTTACGTGATATTTTGGACCTTGGTGATGGGGTAGACGGCCTTATTTACATAAATGTGAAGGTGATTTGTAGTCAACCTGGTGCTGCAGACTTGCAAAGAGACACGCAGTATCCAGATCCTGGAAAACCAAGGAAGACATTAATAAAGCTGTGCTGGGGCCGGCCCGGTGGTGCACTGCTACAGTGTGCCGTGTGGGAGTGCGGTGGCACTCCCGCCAAGGGTTCGGATCCCACATACAGACCGGTTCCCGCTCACTGGCTGAGTGAGGTGTGGGAGCAACACCGAGGGATGCGATCCCGTTGCCGGTCCCGGTCCGGTACGGGCGCAACACTGAGGGTTGCGGTCCGTTGCCGGACACGAAAAAAGACAAAAAAATAAATAAAAAAATAAAAAATAAAGCTGTGCTGATTCCACCCCTCCCGCAGGACCCTGAGATAACAGCAAGGACAGGAGCAGAAGCCACATGGAGCCTTGGTGAGACCTTGCACCTGGATCCTTGTGTGGAGCCCCTGCAGCTCACGTCACCTCCCTCCTGCTTTTCATTTCAGATGTTCTATTCCCTCAGCCTCCTCTTTAAAAACCCCTCAGTAAATCTCAGTGTTTGAGATGGATTTAGCCTGTCCATTCTCCTGCAGGTTTACCAGGGAGATGGGTTAGCCTGACATCTCTCCTCAGGTCACCAGCATACCTGAACAACAGCTGACTTCCATTTTCACCAACATTTGACTTTTGAGTGGTTTGCTCTTGAAAAGGGGTCAGGCAGCCCAGACCTGTGCCCGGTAACAGCAGTGGGGGTGGAGGGAACACACTCTCAACACCACAACCGGGCAGGGTTGGACCCTACAGCCAATCTCTTCATCCCCCCCCAGGCTTGCCCACTTCCTTCACGGGCTTAGAGCACAAACCCATGGTAGGTTATGAAGTCCTTCTCATTGTGTTCTCACATGCTGTCTTCTATGGGATTGACAGGGTCAGCGGGGGGTGGGCGGGAGAGAAAGACTTCGCTTGGTGTATTTTCTTATAAGGAGCCTAATCTATTGGATCAGGGCCCCATTGTTATGACGTCCTTTAATTTTAATTATCTCCTTACTGCAAATACAACCATGCTAGGGGTTGGAGCTTCATTGTATAAATTTTGGAGGCGATCATGGAGGCTCCAAACATTCAGATCATACCACCTAGAAATACCCAACAGCAAGCATTCTGTGTGTGGAAGGTAAGGTAACCCTAACCTTAAACCTCCCACCAGACAATGGGCTCCAAGCCATCTTTGTTGGAGTTACCAAGAAGGCTTGTAATAAATGCATATTTTTAACATTATATTATAAACTTCAAAAATAAACAATAAAATTTATAAATAAATAAATGCCAATTTGTGTCCCCATCCTAATAAAAGTAAAATAAAATAAGCCTCCCATCAATTAGTCTAATGAAAGAATTGAAGCAATTGTCAGAAGGAAAAAAAAATAAAAATTGTCTGTTATCTGGTGGCCCACATTAAGTTTCTTTGTAAAATTTCGTTTTCTTTCTTTTTTTTTCTGCATAGCCCTGGTGCTTTTCTTTTTAAATTTATCAATACACAGTGTAGTTGATTTTTGTGTCCTTTTACCAATTCCTTCTTTTCCCCCCTCAAATTTCATTTTTGATGGCCTTTTGCTCATGTGTTCAAGGCAGAATGCAGCCCTACAAATAAACTTACTCTTTTTCACGCATTGGGCTTTTTACCAAGTGGGCAGGTAAGTTAGTTGAGTACTTTGCACCTAGGAAGAGCCCAATTCTTTTTTTAAAAAAGGTGCTGAACTGATTTGGTTGTAACACGAAGGCTCACGGTGCCACCACGTGTTTATGGGAGTGGATTAAAGTTGAATTTGCGAATGCAACTTGACAGAGCCCGTTAGTCGTCAATAAACAGTGACCATTAGCCCTCCTTGCTGGACCTCAGCGAGAGTTCTCCTCTAGAGGAATTGGGTGCTAAAGCTTGCTGGACTCACTTCTAGACAAACAAAGGGAAAAATGTACACCTGTGCTATCTGTCAGCTAATCTGACGGGCTTCACAAGCTCCCACCACTCTGGGAGGATGGAATGGTATAAATTCAGTAGAAATGAGTGTCTGTGCTGGGGTGTCCAGAGATGCATGGTGCCTCTTGGATAAATGCATGCTCTGTCCTTCACATCTACCCCTCCCTTAACCATCATCTCCAAGAGCTTCTCCAAGCTGATGTCTGGCAGTGAGATCAGGAAGCAAAGTGTATCCTCCTTGATGCTGGGAGGGCTCGCTGGAGAATGGCTGGGCTGGGCTGCTGTCCCAGCTGGCTTCCAGGGCTGGAGCCTGCAGCGTGCATCCTTCCAGGTTGTGTGGCCCGGCCAGGGCCTCATCGCTGTCCATAGGGACCCTTCTGAGTTTGAGTCACACAGGCCCCATCTGGCTCTGGCCTGGGTTACCCCTGTAGCCTCTGTTTGTCTGTGTGGTTGTAGTTGTGAGTTTCTGTACTAGTTTATGTATGTACATATGCACGTTTGTGCATGCAAATGTGTTTGCGTGTATGTAGGTGTATGCACGTGTGTGTTTTGGCATGAGATTGTGTGTGTACATGTGTGTTTGTGAATGCACATTTGTTTGTGTGTGATGTTTGTGCATGCACATTGTGATGCTCATATGCATGTGCATGCATGGAGATGTATGCATGCTTGTGTTTCTGCATCAGTGTATGCATGTGTGAGTATGTGGGCATGTTTGTGTATGCACCTGTGTTTGTGCATATGTGTATGTGTGTAGGTGCATGCGTGTGTGTTTCTGCATGACTAGATGCACATATGTTTTTTTTGTGTAGCTATATGGCTGTATGTGTGTTTGTGTATGCACATGTGTTTGTGCGTGTATGGCTGTATGTGTGTTTGTGTATGCACATGTGTATATGTATGTATATGATTGCAGGTATATGTATGCATGTGTTTCTGTATGAGTATATGTATGTGTGTGTGTGTTTATGTAGGCATCTGTGTGTAGCATTGAAAGTTGTCTTTGTTCTCTCATCTCCATTTTATTTCTACATTTTTCTCACTCCCTAAACCACAGTTCCAAACAAGAGTGAAGAGATTCAGTTCATAATGTCTCTTCATGTGTGGTGTTAACTGCACATCCCATTGGTATTTGTTTTTATGTTTGTATCAATCATATAAGGCCAGTTTAAGAGATTTATGTAAACTATGTCCTGAGTTACACCACATCTTCAAACGGGTTTCCAACAGATAATAAAGGTTTACTCAGCTAAAATTATGACTGATAAACATGAACTTGCTTAAATGCTGGAGATCACATCTCATGATGCATTTCAACAGACATGTCTACAAGAGTGTGTTGCATCTACAGATACAACATGCTGAATGTTGGCAAAGGATTTCTCTCTAGAGCATTAAAATCTGCTGGATATCTTTATGTATACCCTGGTGAGTCTAGCCCCAAAGTGTATACTGTCTCATAAATACACGCACAAAGTCCTGAAGCCTGAATTTATCACCTGCAGACATGGTTGTCCTAAACCTCTCTGTGACCTCTAACAAAGATAAGAAGCAGATACTCACACACTTCTAAATTTTACATATGCTTAAAGTCAGAGCCAGGACGTTGACAGACGATGGTTCTCTCCCACAGAATAGTAAACACGCTCTCCTCCCAGAGACACATTTCAGGGCAGTGCAAATCAGTTTCCTAAGGAGTAAAACAGGCAAAATATCACTGCCACAATTATCGAGAATGAAGGACCTATTCGGTCAAGGCTCCTGATGAGTGGCTGTATCAGAGAGGCCCCTGTTACAGTGGGAAACCCACCTCTGTAAAATCAGACCACGGAAACATTCTTTTGTGGGATGGTTGAGGCAGACAGCTCAGGTATTAGGCACCAGAACTGCTGACATGCTGCACGATTTACAATCCTGGAGGATATCTGTTCTCTGCTCCGGGCCTCTGGGCAGACAGCTGCACCTTGGTCCTTCCAGAAGCTGACATAAGTGGTCTGGAAGGCATAGGAAAAAGCCAAAGTCTAATTAGGATGAAAAACCTGTGCTGTCTGTGGAAAGTTGGGATGGTGTCTTAGAACTCATACCAGGCTTATGTATCACCTTCCTTTTCAAAAGCCCTCTTGAGGGGCATTTGCATGGTCCATGTGAAATCTCCAAATGTCACCGCCTGTAGGGGTAAAATAGATATAGCCCCTTGAAAAATGCTATTTTTGCAAGTGCATGCTTTTTGAATATGACTTCTTGCAGCCACAAAGAGAATCCTGGCAGGAGCCTAGATTTATATACATCTCTAAGAAAAAAACAATATATATATTTGTATTGGAAAAGATAAGAACAAAACTCAGGGAACTTTCCTGAAGTATTGCAGAATTCGACATTGTTGACTGACTGTTAACTGGACTGGGGTTATTCTTAGGACATTGCCAGAGAATTCACTTCCTGGACTGGAAGAGAAGCCTACAATGACAGGTGGGGACAGTCTGCCCAAGAAAACCACTGAACTCACTTTTGGGCATTTGCCAAAATTGACTTGTCTCCTTACCCCCTGGGGAGCAGTGTCTACTAGGTGGTGGCTCATCTTCAGCAGAACACAGACGGGGTGAAGGCACCCTTTAACTCAGCTTTCTGGGTAGCCAACAGTACCCAGGAATTCCTGGGCAGAGAGATGTCTGACCAGATCTTCTGTTTTCCACTCTGAATGCACATCGGCATGCCTAGAAAGTGTTTTGGAAAGTTATGATAATTTCTTGGATAGGACACCAAAATTACAGGCAGGCAGCAAGAGAAAAAACAGGTCAATCAGACTTCACCAAAATTTAAAAAGTTCTGTGCATCGGAAGACACAATCAAGAGAGTGAAAAGAGCAACCACGGAATAGGAGAATATATTTGCAGATCATATATCTGATAAGGAACATATTAGTTCGGGTTCTCCAGAGAAACAGAACCAATAGGTGATAGACAGATCGATAGATAGATGATTGATAGATTATAGATAAATATATACCTACAGATCAATGAATGATAGACGATAGATAAATAGATGGAGGATAAATGATAGATAGATAGATGGGTAGGTAGAGTTAAAGATATGGATATATATGAGATTCGGTATGGGAATTGGCTCACAGAATTATGGAGGCTACAAAGTCCCACCATCTGCCATACACAAGCTGGAGAACCAGGAAAGCCAGTGGTGTTGTTCAGTCTGAGTCTGAATGCCCGAGGACAAGGAGCTCTGATGTCTGAGGGAAAAGTTGAATTTCTTGGCTCAAGAAGAGAGAGAACTCACCCTTCCTTCACCTTTTTGTTTTATCTGGGTTCTCAATGGATGGAATGATGCCCACATTAGTGAGGGTGGGTATTCTTCACTTGGCCCATGAAGTCAAATGCTAATCTCTTCCAGAAACACCTGCACAGACCCACTCAGAAATAATGTTTTAGCAGCAATGTGGGTATCCCTTAACCCAGTCAAGTTGACACATAAGATTAACCATCACCAGGGCTCAGTATTCAGCATATATAAAGAACTCCTACAACTCAACAAATAACAAAGAGCCTGATTCAAAAATGGAAAAGGAACCTGAGAAGACATTTCTTTAAGGATGATAAATGAATACTCAACGAGCACATAAAACATTTTCAACAGCATTGCCATTATGGAAATGAAAATCAAACTCTTAAGGAGGTACCACTTCACGCCCAATAACAGGGCTATTATAAAAAATTAAAATGTGGAGAAATCGGAACCCTGTGCATTGCTGGTGGGAATACTGCTGCAAAAACCAGCCTGGAAGTTCCTCAAAAAGTTATACATAGAATTGCCATGGGATTCAGCAATTTCACTTCTAGGTATATAACAAAAAGAAATAAAAGTGGGGACTCAAACAGCTATTCATACATCAATGTTTCTTGCAGCATTCTTCACAGTAGCCAAAAGGTGGAAACCACCCAAGTGCCCATCAACAGATAAATGGATAAAAAAAATTTGGTATGTTTGTACAATAACATTCAGCCTAAAAAAAAAGAAAATTCTGACATATGCCACGATGTAGATGAACCTTGAAAACAGATTGAGTGGAAGAAGCCAGATATAATAGGCTGATATGTATGATTCCATCTACGTGAAATATTCAGAATGGATAAATTCACAGAGACAGCAGATTAGTGCTTGTCAGGGGCTGGGGACAGCAGAAATGGGAAGGGACTATTAATGGGGATGGGGTTTTCATTTGGGGTGATGAAGACGTTCTGACACTAGATGGAGGTGATGGATGCACAACATTGTGAATGTTTTAAATTCATGTTAAAATGGTTAATGTTGTGTTATATGAATTTCCCCTTCTTAAAAAAAATCATGGTGATATAAATGGTCTCTTCTACCATGAATAGTTAATGAAACTACAACCCCACCCAACCCCACCCTCAGCAAAAACACAATGAATAAAATGACAGGCTTCACACTGCTTCTCCATACACACGTTATGAAAGAATATTTCTTAATAGACTCAGCTTCCAATAATCACACAAACATTAATTAAAGGAAACTGCCTTCCACTGGCCAGAGCGGTCCAAAAATCACAGACACCTGAGCAGGTGTTGGCTGATGTTAGAGCTGTCTTTACAATGGCTGCCTTTATTATGCTAGAAGTAGTGAAAAAAAATGGCCGGTGACAAAGAAATCCTATTGCTGTGCCTGGACACCTAATATACAACTGTCTTAGCTTAGCTTGGGTTAGGAGTTAACTATAGATTCTTTCTTGAGTCATAAAAGACTCTATTCATGTATGCCTTTGCCAAAGTCAATGAAAGTATGCATGCCTTTATGTATCTTACTGTTGAAGGTCACCTCCTGCCCTTTAGAGTTGTCACAGCACTATGAGAGCAGGGAATGAATCCATTTCTCTTCTCAAGCTCTCATCAAGACTTTGCATTCCTGCAAAAGGACACAGTGTATTTGCAGCTCTTCACTACTCCATTAGAAAAGACATAGTAGTCTCAGAAAATAACAGATGGCACACCTCTGGTTGTTACAGCAAGCAAAGTCAGAGGGGGTTACCAGGTAACACAGAAAACCAGCATCCAGCAATAAACATCCGCAGGAAGCAAAGCCTCAGGAAAGATTCAGAGGTGACGGCAGTAGTTTGAAGGATTATTTTAGAAGAAGCCGAGAATGATCTGTAGACATTCCTTAGGGTCCTACTGCAAAATGCTATGACCCCTTGATGGGAGAAAGGTGCCCTTCATAAAAGAAGTCCCGGGAAACTGAGTCACACGAGAGCAGCTACAGCACACAGCAGTCGCAGCAGTGGTCAGCGGGAGGACCTGGAGACTACCCCTCAAAACCAGACGTTCTCCTGCGGGTGACATCAGTCCTCCAGATTGTGAAAATAGATGGCTGGGTCCCATCATCAGAGCTTTGCGTTGTGAAGGTTGTTTATTTATTTATTTCAAAAATTTTATTGTATTCATTTAAGGTGTACAGCATGATGTGTTGATATATGCATAGATAGTGGAAAGGTTATGATAGTCAAGCAAATGAATATATCCACGATTTCATATAGTTATCCCCCCACCTTACTGCGTCAAGAGCACCTAAAATCTAGTCTTTTAGCAAAAATCCTGAGTCTAGCACAGTGGTTCTAAGTAGAGCCCTCAGGTTGTACTTTAGATCTTTAGACTAGTTGCTCCTATGCATCTGCTACTTTGTATCCTTTGGCCAATATCTCCCCATTTCCTCCCCTTCCCCCACCTTGGTCACCACTGGTTTATTCTATCTCTGTACATGCTACTTTTTCTTCTCTCTCTCTTTTTTCTTTTCACTTTTTACATATGGCTGAGATCATGCAGTATTTGTCTTTCTGCACCTGGCTTATTTCACTTAACACAATATCTTCCAGGTTCATCCACGTTGTCACAAATGGCTGGATCTCCTTCTTTTTTTGTGCCTGAATGATATTCCATCACAGATACACACATTTTCTTTATCTGTTCATCCACTGAGGGACACATTGATTGTTTCCATGGCTTGGCTGTTGTGACACCCCCAGAGTTTTTGAGCCATTGGGTCTGGAGTGGGAGTGGAGCATCGGCATCATGTTCAACCTTGTCAGAAATGCTGATGCTCCACAAGGTTGCAGGTGATGCTGATGCCACCGGTCCAGGGACCATATATCTTGAGAACCACGGGTTTAGATGCCTCACTCTGCAGCACAGGTGTGGTAAGAATCCATGCTCACCTGGATAGTTGGTAAAATGAGTGGGCTGAGTTATTAAAACAAGCAAGCCAACAAAACCCCCCTTGTGTCTTCTAGGAAGTCCTGAGTTAGGAGATTCTGACAGTGCTTTGCAGACTGGTGCCTCCTGTCTGAGCCCTGAGCTGGTGTCTGATGCGTGCCTGGACAGATGAACTCAGAGACAGAGGGTCACTAATAAAAGTCTCTTGTGGCCATGTCGGCGTTTGTCTGACTGGACTGCAAGTTACAGTTACTCAAGGGTTGAGGATTTAGAACCTATCAGCCACGTGGCTCCTCATTGGTCTCCTCAGGCCAGATGGTCAGCTGGGTAACGTGATCTTCAAGCGTCTGCCTCTTCTTGCATGTTCCCGTCTGCATTGCCGGGGTAAGCCAGACATGTACATGTAGATTCCAGCCACAAACTGAATCAAAGTGTCCCAGGGTAGAGTGAAAGCTGGGTCACCTGAGGCGTGTGCGCACCTACAGGCATGCAGACACACATAGACACACAGATACGCATGAAAACACACACAGGCACATCGGCAGATACACATGCAGACACACTTGAGTACACACAGAGGCATCCATATACATAGACAGACAGACAGACACACAAACAGATGCACAAGTATCTATACACACAAACAGATATACACACAGACATACATATGTGCAGAGACACACCCAGACACAAACACACAGACACACTTGGGCACACATATGGACATCTATATACACACACAGTCACACAGACACACAAACACACAAACATACAATCACACAGACACATATATGTATATACTCACATATGCATATATACAGAAATGCACATAAAACATAGCACACCTATACATACAGACACACATATATACATACACAAGCACACACATACACACATGCATGAATGTGCACACATAAATGCACAGGACACATATACACAAACATGCACACAGAGACTTATACAAACACATATATACATACACAGACACACCTGTTCACAACCCACTTGTATGCACACAGAGACATACACAAGCACATTCATACATATGCAGACAGACACACCTACACACAACACACCTATATACACATACACTGAGACACAGAGATGCATACAGTGCATAAATGAATATTGACACACACACACAGAGGCACACAGACACACAGACACTCTCGTCAACTGGCCATCTTCATCAAGGTCATTAACATGTTCAGTCTTCGAACCTACTTAGAGCTGTTCTCCTTGCCTGGACTCCATCGCCCATGCCACTGATTCCGTCCAGCCAATGTCTCTCTGATGCCCCATCCTCCCCTTTTCCATGGGAACCATCCCCTTCCCAGCTCTCAAACACGTCGTCTACCTGGAAACGTAAGGGCCTCCCTAGGGCCTTCCATGCTGTCATCTGGCAAGCTTCCTAAAGTAAGCTGGGGTTAAGTGTCTGTTTCCTTCTCAGACCTTCCTAAGCAAATCTAAACCAGGACAGTCCAAGCTGGGGCCATTGAAAGAGCCCGTGGTGTTACCCAACTCATCTTTCTGCTCATCTACCACGGGCATTCAGAGTTACTTCAGACCAAGGCGAGTGGACAGATGCTTCTTCCTAAGCTTTCCCTGTGGCGGACCACCCCACTCTGTCTCTTTGCTCTGTCTCTTTGCAAGCTGGTCAGCGTGGTATCCCACATAGCCCCGGCCTCTCACATGCTGGCTACGAACAGAAGAGCCTTAATTGAACCTGCAGCAAACCCATCTGAAGTCGGTTCCAAATGTTCCCAGGGGACAGTCTTCATTAAGAAGTCGTAGTGTGTATGTTTGTAGAAGAGCAGCCACCACGATGGCGTATTCAAATATTTACTTTTTTAATTAATTTCATTTTATTTTGTCAATATACAATGTGGTTGATTATTGTGGCCCATTACCGAAACCTCCCTCCCAACAACCTCATATCTGTCCGCTTGTCGTATCAACTTCAAGGGATTGTAATTGTTGTGTCTTCTTCCCTCCCCCACCCCCAGGTTGTTTGTGTATTTATTTTTAGCTTCCACGAATAAGTGAGAACACGTGGTATTTCTCTTTCTGTGCCTGACTTGTTTCACTTAATATAATTCTCTCTAGGTCCATCCATGTCTTTGCAAATGGCAGTATTTCATTCGTTTTTATAGCTGAGTAGTATTCCATTGTGTAGATATACCACATTTTCCATATCCACTCATCTGATGATGGACATTTGGGCTGGTTCCAACTCTTGGCTATTGTAAAGAGTGCTGCGATGAACATTGGGGAACATGTATACCTTCGACTTGATGATTTCCATTCCTCTGGGTATATTCTCAGCAGTGGGATAGCTGGGTCATATTGTAGATCTATCTGCAATTGTTTGAGGAACATTTGAAAGCAAAATAATTATTGGTGCTGAAGGAGAAGAGAGAAGCCTGGTGTGGAGGCCAGGATCTGCTCAGGGGTGACTTTAGGTAGTATTCAGGGAGGAGTTTAGAGAGAAGAGAATTCAAGTGGTACAACTATGTCTGCAGTTCCTGTTTAGGACTCTGGGTCAAACCCTCCCAGCTTTGTGGACGTGCGTTTGCTGGCTAGAGATTGGATGGATTTGTATAGACTGTGCAGAACTAGAAGCAGGTGCACCTTTTCCTCGTTTCTGGTCCAGAGCTCTTTCCATGACCTCACCTGATTGAAATAAAGCAAACCTGCTTCATCCCATCTGCTTTAAATAGAACACACCTGATATAGTCCACCTGTTTGACATCGACCACCCCTGATTTATTCCACGTGCTTTCAACTGATCACACCTGATTTTTTTCACCTGCTTTACACTGGACACACCTCATGTATCCCACCTACTTTAAATTGACCACAGCCAAAAGAAGAAAGGTCTCAAATCAACAGTCAAGCTTCTTCCTTAAGAAACTGGTGGAGGGTGGGGGGGGGGAGAAAAAAAATTGACCAGAGCTTATTTGTTGCACGTGCTTTAAATTGGACACAACTGCTTTATTGATGCTACCTGCTTTAAATTAGTGATACCTCATTTATCCCACCTGTTGTAAATTGATCACAGCCTGATTTATCCCATCTGTTTTAAATTTAACACACTTTATGTATCCCACCTGATTTCAATTGGCCGCACCTAATCTATCCAACCTGTTCCAAATTGGTAACACCTCATGTATCTAACCTGCTTTAAATTAGCCACGTCTCATCTATCACACCTGCTTTAAATTGCTCACACCTTATTTAGACTACCTGCTTTCAACTGACCACACCTGAGTTAGCTCACCTGCTTTAAATCTTATTACTGAATGCATGTAGACACACTCAGTCCTGGTTCTGAAGAGAGCAGGTCAAGGACGTGTGGAACTCTAGGAGAAGTTGGGAACTCATCCAAGTTCTATTTTCCTTCCTCATTAGGGTCATGACAGGGGAGCCCCAGCTGGGTTAGTTCTGGACATGCTGTGCCCTTGAGATCGATCTAGAAACTCTGTCTCAAACTTTGTTTCTTCTTTAGTTACAGTCAGTTCTGCCATAAGGACACATTCCCCCAAATCATTGTGCTATGCAAAAGTCACCCAATAAAAACCATGGGGCTTATGGAAAAAAACAGGGTAGGGCCAAATCCGAAAGATGTTGTTACTGATACAAAAAATACGTACAATTTTTGCCAATTAAAAAATAATGAATCAAAAAGTAAATAAATAAAAAGATAAAAGTCGATTAAAAGTGGTGGTCTTATTTTTGCATGCATTAAATGCTTAAGGCATATGTAAATAATACAATTAATATCAGCAGACCTTACTCAGAAAAAGGCCTGATGTTGGCACATGGAAACGAAGGTTGGAAGGGTGGCTACTTATGGATATTGTAGGTGGTGCTATGGTCTGAATGTGTCCCCCCAAAATTCACGTGTTGAAGCCTATCTTTGACGCAATGGTATTAGGAGGTGGGGTCTCTGGGAGGAGATTGGGTCATGAGAGTGAGACCCTCTTGAATGGGATTAGTGCCCTTATAAAAGAGACTCCGTAGAGCTCCCATGCCTTTTCCACCATGTGAGGACACAGTGACAAGTTGCTGCCTCCAGGAAGTGGGTCCTCACAAGACACTGACTCTGCCATGCCTTGATCTTGGACTTCCAGCCTCCAAAACTGTGAGAAATAAATGTATGTTGTTTATAAATCACCTCACCCAGTTTATGATATTTTGCTATAGCAGCCTGAACAGACTAAGACAGGTGGGTTGCCTAAAAATGGACAGGAAGTTGTCACCCCAGTTGGGAATGAGTGCACATGGCTTCTAAGACACATGTAAAGTGAAGGTGTGGGTACACATTTGAGGCATGGACATGCGTGCCTATTGTGTGTCTGGGTGATATTTTCTGTTTGGGTGAAATTTTTTTTTCACATGTTGTTTTTTCCCAAATGAAGTCTTGCAAAATCAAATGCAAAAATTGCATTATGCTTGCTTAAGTCTTCCCCTAATTTGTAAATCTAACTGGAACAAATGTGTTTTTCAAATACATGTTGTAGAAGGATTGATTGCTCATTATGGGTATGTGTGTGTGTGTGTGTGTGTGTGTGTGTGTGTTAATTTTATCTGCCTATTGATTTTCTACCATATGTCAGGGGCTGTACCAAGTCCTGACAATGTCGTGCGATATAGCACAAGGCAACACAACAAAAAAACTACACACTGCAGTATATTACAACACAGTATAATGCAGATGATTTCTTCCAAATGGAGCCTCATTCCCCACGCTCACAATGGATCTATACTTGTCTCCTCATAAAATGTGTGTACACACACACACAAACACACATACACACACAAACACACACATTTTTTTTTTTTTTAACCAGGGAGAGAATACATTACTTTTCTGAAACTTTCCTTTCTGTACGTCTTTACTGTTTTCATTCAAAAGGGCACTCATTTTTTTTCTGGAGAAGTTAGCTGATCACTGAATACTGGTGGAATGCTTTGTCAGGAAGTTCCTACGGACCTGTCATTCTGTCTCCTTTGGGAGTCAGGCAGGGCCAGCAAGTCAGTGATATTTTGGGAACTTAAATGAGAAAACTGAGTGGAAGCTGGGGAGAGAAAAAATCTGGCCTGGGGATCTTTAGAGAAGGTGAGTGTCGTGGGACAATGGTGTATGTCACCTGAAGGGAGGAGTCCCAAGTGGTATTAGGGTTGGCCAAGTAGGTATAGCCTGAGAGTGAAGTACAGACCCAAGAATACATGAACAGCCTCGTTAAATAGGTGTGTGGGCGTGCAGGGCTGATGGAAATTTAAGTAGGAAGTGGAGAACATTTTTGTTTATAAGGGGGGTGTATTATTCTATGGGGGCTGTCATAATAAAGTCCCATAGACTGTGGGCTTAAACAACAGACATTTATTATCTCTTGTTCTGGAGGCTGAAGCCTGAGATCAAGGCATGGCTGGAAGCCTGAGATCAAGGCATGGCAGGGCTGGTATCTCCTGAGGTCTCTCTCTTTTCCTTGTGGACTCCGTCTTCTCACTGTGTCCTGACATGGTCATCCCTCTGTGCACATCTGTATCCTTGGATCTCCTCTTCTTATAAGTACACCAGTCCTATTGGAATAGAGCCCACCCTAATGACCTCATTTTACCTTAATCACCACCTTAAAGACCTTGTCTCCAAATAAGGTCACATTCTGAGATTCTAAGAGGGACAGCTTCAACTTAAGAATTTAGTGGGGGCACAATTCGGCCCATAACAAGAGATGGGAATATGGTGCATAAGTATTTTTTTTCCACAAAGCTACCATCTGCTTTGCAAATTCAGGTTTGTGCAGACACACTGAAATATGCTCTCTTAATTTTTGTCTCTGTCAAAGAATGCAACCCTTGCTCCTCTAGTCCTTGGGGGAGTAGAATAATTATTTGACAAATGCCAAATGAAACCAAAAGAATTCTTACATTTTTCTTTCTTAGCACTTCCAACGCAGTCTCTGTTAGTCTCTGTCCACACCAGTAAATGGAGGAGCAGAAAAAAAGGTCAGAAGGAAAGTTAGCTTACCCTCCATGCTCAGGGGGATATTTCCTTGCATTGTTACTTTCCATCGAATGCCTTTTCTAAGAACTTTGCGGGATTGGGGTACATGCCTTACCTCATGCTCACCCACCTACGAACATGCCCCAGACACAGAACGGTCTCTAGCACCAGGTCTTCAACAAGACTTCATGCAGGGCCAATTTCCTGCATGGTAAATACTTAATCCGACAGATAAATTGTAGGACCATGCAGTATGCCACATGCATCCTTAGGGAAAAAGGTGAAACTTCAAAGATATCTACATGGGCATGGATTCAGTGGGTACTTGGGGCATATTTCCACATTCCAGGAGTATGTAATTGTTATGGTTTAAACGTGTTCCCCAAAGATCATGTTTTGAAAACTTAATTCCCAATGCAATGGTGTTAAGAGCTGGGACTTTTAAAAAGTGATTTAGTGGTAAGGGCTGTGCCCTTATGAAAAGGTTAATGCTGTTATCATGGGAGTGTGTTCCTGACACCCCTCTCCCTGATGCAAAAAGTTTCAGCCCTTTCCCTCGCCATCTCCTAGAGGTGGAACACTGTCTTCTTCCTGCCCTTGGACATCAGAATGCCAGGCTGACTGGCCTTGGAACTCCAGCACTTGTACCAGTGGCCACAGGTTCTCAGCCTTTGGTCTCAGACTGAGAATTACAACACCAGTTTCCATCATTCTGAGGCTTTTATACTTTGCATGGGCAACATGTACAGCTTGCAGATGGCCTGTTGTGGGACTTCCCAGTCTCTGTAATCACATGAACAAATTCTCCACATATGAATATCTTCTCTCATATGAAGAGCCAACAAAAAGCTCATGAAAAGATTAGTACTATCTTTTAATTCTATTTTTTCTCCAAATCTTTTGAAGCACCCTCACATCTCTATCTCTATCTATTATCAATATCTATATCTAATCAATATCTATATCCTATTGGTCTGTCTCTCTGGATAGCCCAGACAAATACCATAGGCATCCCTCCCTGCTGTGTGAATTAGCTTTTATTGTCTCTTTGCAGGATGCCACACATCTGAAACACTTACTTGTCTCATTCATGGTGAAGTTTTATCAACCGCAAAAGGAAGACTGTATACCCATCTTGTTGATGGTTATGGAAACAAGCAATACTTGCTGTGAGACAGTTAACCCCAGCCTGGTCCATGCCACGCACTTACCTGTGCTGGTTGCTATTGCATTTCCGCCCAAACAGAAAGAAGACTGTGGGCCTCTCTCACATCTCTTGGCTGGTTGGCTCTGGTTTCTCATATAAGACTTAAAAATCTATTTAAGTCTTGACTTAGGTAGAATGAATTCTTTTACTGACTTTCTTATTCATCCAAGTACTTAAAAAGCTTTGGGTCTTAAAAATGTTTTTTTGAAAGATTTCACTTTAGGGATGATTACATACTTTCCTAAGCAAATGGTGCTGAATTAATTTTCCTATTGCAAATGCATTTTTACTGCTAGCTGACATCTTTTAAAGTCAGTTGAATTTGGGGCTGGTTTTGAATTTCATTTAATGCTTTATTATCTTTTAGTCAGGTCTAAAGAATCCATTTGCACAATGTACCAGTTTTAAGATAAATATGCAAGCATAGACTGTCTTTCTATCACCTCTCAAGTGATTTTTGGTACAATTGAAAAAATTGTAAAGCGAGGAAGAGCATCTGGATTCCTTTTAATACTATTGTTTTCTGGGGGTATGCACGTTTCTTAAGAGCACTTCATTTTTTATATCAGCTGTTAACACATCACCAAATTTTGATCAAAAGCATTGACTCAATGGCTCAGGGAAAAATGGAAAAACACATGAGCGGGGTCATCTTTGTACTGTCTCCTTCCACTTCATATATTAACATTCATGGTGTTGAGTGATTCCAGGATGTGAAATATGGCCTACTTCCTCTCTGGCATTTCTTCCTTCTCTCCCCAGAGAAGACACATTCCTAGAAGTGAGGGGGAGTGGATCCCACAGCATTCAGTATGCAGTGGTTAGGACTGTTCCAGCTACCATCAATAAAATATTCTGGTATAACCCAATTTCTCCACTGTAATGACTCGTAATGTCCTTATGCTCAGCTATGTGCCTCACTGTCTGTAAGAGGGGTATCCTCTTCCCCAGGCTATGTGTTCCAGGACCTATGTGGTTTATCTTCAGCTCTTCCAAATAGCTTTAAAAATTATGCTACTCTCAGCAATTATTTTTTTAGAACTCCTTCCAGGATGATGTTCATGGATACTATGAGATCCATGTTTGTCTGAGCTGAAATTGTAAATCAGGTCATTGTTGGACATGAATGCACTTGGACACCTCACATTCTTCCTTGTGAATTCTTTTTCCTACCTGGAACTTCCTGTCTAAGTAGCTAAAATGCTCAGAACATCATCTGGACATCATCATCATCAGGACCGGAGCTCAGTGTTACATCGGAGTCTGTCAGCTCAAAGTGGTCCTTCAAAAGGACTTTCCCTTAGTAGTCAACTTTAGCAACCATTTGCAGCTGTTAGAATATTACAAGATTACTGTTGAAAATGACTGGAAAGGCTCATGAAAGTCAAGGAAATTTTCATTTGCAGATTCTAGATTTTTCTGGTGGCCTCATATATCCAGACCACCTACAACGTGTCAGACCCTGTGAGAAGGTCTACGTGCATATTGTCTTGGTTAATTCTTATAATGACCTACTATGGTGGCTATAATTTGTTTTGCCTCAGCCTGGAGCTCCCTTGTGCAGATGGGGTGGCCAGGACTTTGATTCCAGAGAAGTAGAAATGAAGAAAAAGGGAAGAAATGTGGGGAAGAGAGGACAGAAAGCCAGTGGAAGAGAGAGGGTCCTGAGCTAGCTCTGACTCTGCAACCAATTCAGCCAGCTGTGTTATTTCTTCAGAATGTCCCCATGGAACCGTGGTGCACCCATGACATTCCATCAGAGAGGAATGGAGAGTGAATTTTTCTCCATCAGTTTCCTCCCATCTCTGGATACACTTTGGCCTAAGTTGCCCTATGGGGAGTTAAGTCCATTTCCTGAGTAGCATCACCTGGCCTTTCCAGTAACCAGTGGGGAACCAGGATTCCTTGGACTGGAGCTCAGTGCTACGTCTGAGTCTGGAAGTGTTGGAAAGAGCCAAGGGTCTGTCCTTCATGGTGGTTTCAGCATTAGAAAAAGCCTGGCCCATGTGGGATCTCTCCAACAATGGCCATTGGGGCAGAGCAATTACCTAAGGGCTTTGGAGATGAGCAAAGCAGGAAGATGGAAGACACGATTATAGCAATCAGATTCAGGCCCCATTTTCCAGATATGGAAACTGAATAAGTAATGTGCCAAGGCTACCTATCGTCATGATCACTATCACCATCATCACCATCATCATCATCACCATCCTCCTCCTCCTCCTCATCATCACCATCATCATCACCACCATCATCACCATCACCATCGTCACCATCACCATCACCATCATCATCATCATCACCATCATCATCACCACCAACATCATCACCATCACCATCATTACCATCACCATCATCACCACCATCATCACCATCACCATCGTCACCATCACCACCACCATCATCACCACCATCATCACCATCACCATCATCATCATCATCACCATCATCACCACCACCATCATCACCATCACCATCATCATCATCATCACCATCATCACCACCATCATCATCATCATCACCACCATCTTCACCATCATCATCACCATCATCATCATGAACACCATCCCCACCAGCATCGTCATCCTCCTCCTCATCACCATCATCATCACATCATCCATCATCATGAACACCATCCCCACCAGCATCGTCATCCTCCTCCTCCTCCTCATCACCATCATCACCACCGTCATCACCATCACCATCGTCACCATCAGCACCACCATCATCACCACCATCATCACCATCACCATCATCATCATCATCACCATCATCACCACCATCATCATCATCATCACCATCATCATCATCACCATCATCACCACCATCATCATCATGAACACCATCCCCACCAGCATCGTCATCCTCCTCCTCATCATCATCACCATCATCACCACCGTCATCACCATCACCATCGTCACCATCAGCACCACCATCATCACCACCATCATCACCATCACCATCATCATCACCATCATCACCATCACCATCACCATCATCATCTACATCACTATAATTGCCAACATCATCACCACCATCATCATCACTATAATCATTATTATCATCATTATTGGCAAACAAAGACTTGGACTCAGAACTATCTCAGCCCAGCCCAAGACTCACCATTTCCAGTGACCCCCTGTAACAGGGATATATGATGCCTATGTTTTCTTACATAATTTGACAGAACTGTTCAGATTTAGGAGTGGAAACTTTTCTCTTTCCTGTTACAATTTCTTTAATATACTGAATAAAAACCTGACTCCATCCATCTCTGTATTTCTCATTCCCTTCAATATTTCCATAGCAACAGCTTCCCATTCTCTAAAGACACCCCTGTTGAATTGGTCCTGTTTGCCAGTTCTTCATGGCATACAATGAGATACCCACTTCTCATCCAGCAAGGGAGCAGGAGGTTCCCGTACTCTTAAATGCCCTGAGTTACATAAACAATTCCAAATTTGCTGCAGTTAATCCGATTGACACATTTATTGTGTGCATTATTGTGCTTTTCCTTTTTATATTATTTTGCATCACAAGTTTATTATAGACATACATTTTAACAGTTTCATAAGAGAATGTTATAAGCTGCCATTTGTCCCAGAATTTTAGTAATTGCTCCTCAAGTTACCTCACTAACCCCAAATGAAGCTCTGCAAAGTAAATTTAGTTTGACAATTATTTCACATTATTATGGGTCTGTCTCTCAAAAGTTCATGTGTGGAAACATGACCCCCATTGTAACAGTGTTAAGAGTGAGGAAAATCCAACAATGGTACTTGAAAGGTGGGGCCCTTAAGAGGTGATTGGATGGTGAGGACACTGTCCTCATGAACGGATTAATCCAAGAATTAATGGGTTAATGTTTTCATGGGTTATCATGGGAGTGACACTCATAACTTTATAAAGGGAGCAAGAGAACACATTAATGTGCTCTTTTCACTCTTGCCATGTGACACCCTGGTCACCAAGGGACACTATACAGAGTTCCCATCTGGAAAGCCCTCACCAGATGTGCGCCCTGGACCTTGCACTTCCCAGCCTCCAAAACTGTAAGAAATAAATTTCATTTCTTTATAGATTACCCAGTTCCTGGTATTCTGTTATGAGCAAGAGAGAGTGGACTAGTACATGCACACACAGAGGAAAGGTACCGAAAATTGACAAAGGTCACACAGCAACATGTCAGAAAAGAGCAGAGATGGAAGTTCATGTGACTACCTGCCTCATAGAGGGACACCATAGCAAGCTGAACACAGGCCCTGTGTGGTAATTTTGGAACAAAACATGCCTCATCTTGAGCTGATCCTGACACCTGTGGTCTTGGAGGCAGCTAAATACTTTTTAGAGCCAGAATATTTTGACTTGCAAAGACTTGTGATTTATTTGGGTTCACTTTCTTCTCATCTTCAGGCTGGCTTCGTCTAAATTGGGTGTGTGCAACCCTGCAATCTTAGACAGATAAAGCAAACACTCACTCGGTTGGAAAGAACAGAGCCTAGACATTTGGCTTTTCTCATTGCTGAGGGTCCCCTAACCACAAAACTGTCCTTCATAGTGCTGGTTTTGGTTTTCATTTATGTTGACAGGCAAAAACTACCACCTAGGTTGCATGTATTTCCTCCCTTGCTTTGGATTGAATTATGTCTCCCAAAGTCCATGTATTAGAAGCTTAACCCCCACTGTGACAGTGTTAAGAGGGTGGGAAATCCTATCATTGTAATTGAAGAGGTGATTCGATTGTGAAGACCATGCCCAAGTAAATGGATTAAGTTGATGGTTTAATGGTGGTCATGGGTGTGGTTCTGAGGGCTTTACAAGGAGAAGTGGTGGGAGTTATCTCTTTCTCTGTTTCTACCATCTGCCACATGATACCCTGAGTCACGGTAGTCACCACCAGAAAGAGGTGGATTCACCAGATGTGCTCCCTGGACTTTGGACTTCCAAGCCTCTGAAATGGTAAGCAATATTGTTTCTGAACTGAGTGCACAGTTCCAGGCATTTTGTTATAAGCAACAGAAACAGACTAATACATTCCCCTCCACCCTGAAAATTCTTGATCCATCTCACACTCTGCCATTGGGAGAGATTATGGCGGTCTCTTCATGCCCAAGTCTGTCTGATTTGTGGAAAGACAACCATCTTTTGTGTAGACACTAACCCTACAGCTTGCATGGATGGGGGCAATCCATCTCTCCTTCCTGCAGAGAGCCCGCAGTGAGCACACAATTACCCTTCTAGTGAATAAGAACACACACCCTTCAGAAATAACAGGGCTCCCTTAAATTTCTAATAAGCAAGGACAAAAACAATTTCATTGTGTAACTTCTACATTTGAGGCCTAAATGATGGTGTAAACTCACCCTCTTTGCAAAACAACATTCACCCCATTTCTACCTGGACTTTCTGAATCTCATCATTTCTTTCTGTGGATGGTCTGGAGTTACTTCGTGGTTTTCTGAACCGTGGGATGTTGTGCTTATAATAGAATATCCCATTGCACAAATTATATTACTGATGAATGCTGACATTTCAGTGGAAATATATCACTAAAATGATTCTGTTGGCAGTTGTTCATAAAGTCTAATGTCAGTGCCAAGGTGGGTGGAAGAAGCATTATAATCATTTCATGTTGTTTCTGGCTTCTGCTAAGAGCAGATTTTTTTTTTTCAATGTTCAGCTCTCTTTTTGCTTCACATTTCTATATTTTACTAAAAACCCCAATTTAAAATATAGGTGTAGATTAAATACATAAAAAATATTTATATATTAAATTGCATATGTCATGATTTATAAATTATATATAAATTATGCATTAAGTATATAAATTATGCATTAAATATATAAGCATAAGGATAAATTAAACTATAAATCCCTGTCGTGTATCCTTTATGTTAACTAGATCTATTAAAATAACCGTTTTTGAATTCATTTGTTTAAGGATTTGATATCTCCAATCACCCAAGAAAAGTGTCATGTTTTAAGTTTGCTATACACTATCCTTGGTTCTCTTTATTCTCATGAAACGAGATCAAGATATTCCTTTAAAATAAGCATAAGGCAAATTTCTTTCTCACCAAACAATTATTATCATGGAGGGTTCATTGAGATATCTGTCACACTCTTAAAAACATTGATTATAACCAAAGGATAATTCACTTCTATTCAGATGCACTGAGAACTGAGTACTGACAAGTTCTTGATGAGTGGAGTGTAATGAATATTTTAAATTATTTGTCCTTAGCACAGAACACAGCTGACATGTTGCAGAAATAATTGACTGCCCTGTATCTTGTAGCCTACCCACATGGGACTTGCAAAAACTTCAGCTTCCAAGACTCAGTGTCAGACTGCAAGTTTACGTTTGTGTATAAGCCCATCTTTCCCTGTCATCCCCTAATGAAAAGCATCCTTTAAAATTCCATGAACACAATGGATCTTTTTCCTTCCTACCTGACACCCTAAGCTGAGTTCTGGGCACACCCACTGGCAGACAATGGCAAAGCTTAGCACTGAAGAAACACACAGACCAAACCGTGTGTGAAAAAAAAAATGTTTCTTCTCTAAAAGTAAGCAATCTGGCTGGGACGTTTTTGAGCTTGCATAGAGAAAATAATAGTAGTATGTCCATGTGTCCTCTAACCTTTACTGAACGCTTATGTTCTGAAAGGTCTAACAGACACTTGCCATTTGCAATCACCCCACGGATTGCTTTTATTATTCTTCGTATTTTGGTTAGGTGATAGGAGTAGAAGCTGAGGCCCAACCAAGTAAAACCACATACCTAAGCTGGCAGAGCTCAGAGGCACTGAACTTTAATCCCCAGAAATTCACCTCCAGCTTTAGAGCTTCAAGAATTGTCTAGCTACACTCTTAAAACCAAACAAATAAAATAGCAGTGTAAATGCACAAAACAAGCATTGATAGCAGGAAGGGATATAAACCTGGGGAGATTGTCCTCACACCAAAATTTTGTCCTCATCTCTGTCTTGCATATGGGTAGAAACCCATAAAGTAAAAAGAAAAGGCGATAGATGTGGCAGGAGGAGATACCATGGTGGTCAATGACGGGGAAGTCCAGTCACTCCGATAATTGAGATATTTTAGACAATCTGTTTTGGTTTTTTGGATCCCAGGTTAAAGATAGGACCACACTCATGTTAAAAGAGCTTTAAACCTTCTCTGACCCAGCAGTCCTTCACCTGGAGACCTGGCATCCACTTCTATACCCCAAGTCACAGAGCAGCTTGTCCAATAGACCATTCTGTATTCACGAAAATATTCTCTAATCTGCTCTGTCCAATAGCTGGCTGGTGGCTATGGAATGTTTAAAAGGTGGTTGTTAGCAGTGACCAAGGAAGTAGGTTTTTAATTTTATTGAATATTAATTCATTTAGGTCATTGAATCTAAATAGTTACCTCTGGCCCCAGTATGAATCTGGCCCTCACATCATGGGCAGGAGGGGTGATGATAAATAAATAAAAAATAAAATAAAAATAAATAAAAACCTGGACACACTTAAAAGAATTTATCATGATTACAAATATCAATTTAATGGCTTCCATCAATATTTAATATTTTTGTCTCATAGCTCAATTTGTTATTCATTAAATGTTCTTTAAAGCAGAAAGAGTTATGCACGTTACCTTTCAAAAAATATTTTAGCAGTTATATGGTGACATTAGCATGGGCTGATTTTAAACAGGTAGCTACTAAACTAAAAAATAATGTGATGTAGTTTTTAGGAATTAACTTTATTTTTTAGAAGATAAACACCAGTAGGTTTAAGTTGAGATTACATACAAAACCAGTAGCAGCATAAAAAAAAAAAAAAACCCATATTTCACCAAATTTGAAACTAGAAATGATAACTGAATTTCCCTGTGTGTGTTTGTGTTTAATTTTCTGCCTTAATTAATGTGTACTATCTTGTTCAACATAGATTAGAGGTTGTTTATTACTAAAAAATAAACATGCCAATTTACCTTTTAAAAAATTTAAAAATAAAATAAATAAATAGTTACCTGTAGCCAGTGACTAGCCTTTGAAAAGTGGAGTCTTAGAACCAATGGGCTTCCAAAAGCATATACAAAGTGTTTGCAGGCATGTTATCAGTGCACGCCCTGGGCTCTTGATCAATAATGTGTTTCGCAACCACAATGATTTCTGCTGGAAACAAGAAAAATGGCCTTATTGGTACCTACCAACAGAATATTGGCCCAAGTTATGGGTGTATCCAGATGGCTTCCCTCCACCCCCCGAATCTGGGTACATGGGTTTTATTAAAAAAAAAAAAATATATATATATATGTAATTTAAAAATCCATGCATACACTCAAAAACCCCTCTTACGGCATTCACTGGGAAGCTTCTTGAGTGGAAACTATGTTATTGTCTGCATAATGTCCTGACATGGATCACAGTATTGGAGGCATATTAGGAGCCTGGTAGCTATTTAAGGAATGAATGAATGAATGAATGAATGAATGAATGAATGAATGAATGAACAAATGAATGATAAAACTGAGATTAAGAGAAATAAGTTATCTTGATGTGGTGGTAAATTCTGTGTGTAAACTTGACTGAGCCATAGGGTACCCAGATATTTGGTTAAACCTTATTTCTGGGTGTGATTATGAGGATGTTCTGTATGAGATTAGCAACTGATAGACCGAGTGAAGCTTATGGCCCCTTCTAGTGTGAGTGGGCCTCATCCAATCCAGTGAGGTCTTGAATAGAGCAAATAGGCAAAAGAAGGGGGATTATCTCTCTCTGTTTCACTACCTGAGCTGGGGCATAAGTCTTGTCCCACACTCAGACTGTAACTCACACTAACGGATCTCCTGTGTCTCATGCCTTCAGACTGGAACTCATGCCATGGACTCTTCTGGGTCGCAGGTCTTCAGACTGGAACTCATGCCATGGACTCTCCTGGGTCTCAGGCATTCAGGAGGAACTCATGCCATGAGCTCTTCTGGGTCTCAGGTCTTCAGACTGGAACTCACACCATGGGCTCTTCTGGGTCGCAGGTCTTCAGACTGGAACTCATGACATGGGCTCTCCTGGGTCTCGAGTCCTCAAACTGGAACTCACGCCATGGGCTCTCCTGAGTCTCAGGCCTTCAGACTAAACTCACACCATGAGCTCTCTTGGGTCTTGGGTCTTTGGACTAAGACTGGAACTCACAGACCAGCTTCCCTAGGTTCCCAGCTTGTAGATGGCAGATCATGGGACTTCTTAGTCTCAATAATTGTGCAAGCCAATTCTTTATAATAGAATACACATTCTCTATCTATATAAATATAATCTATATCTATATCTAGCTTATTGGTTCTGTTTCTCTGGAGAACTCTAACTAATACACTTGACCTCTACATTCTTAAGCCTAGGTCCCACCAGCTGAGCAAAACGCCACCACATTTGGGTTGAGAGGAACCCAGTGGAATTTCAAACACTGCCTACTTCTTGTAGAAAAATTTCCTCCTCCTGACTCATAACACATGCAGATATTTCTATTGCATGGTCAAGTATCTGGGATACCTAAGGTATCACCTGTTTCTTCAGCTACAAAATTAGGATATCAGAAGACATTCCATTTCACTCCCACAGACATTTACCATGCTTCCTGGTATGTTAGGTTCTCCTCAACTTCCTGCAGACTTTCTGTGAGGGAGAAATCTCTGTCGTTGTGTGAAGCTGCTGAGATTTGGGGGAGACATCTTAAGACAAAATTAAAGAACCAATCCTGACAGGTCAAACTCCTACTCCCTCAGTGGTCTTTCTCAGCTCTATGACTCAGTTTACCACTAATGTAGCCAGGGCACATTGAGTGCAGGACTTCAGCATTGCACCCTGATCTGGAAAAGCCTGTACTTTTTTCTGTCCACCATTGATTATGGGTTGAATTGTATCCTCCAAACTCATATTTTGAAGTCTTGACACCTAGAACCTCAGACTGTGACTGTATATGGAGATGAGGTCTTTAAAAGGGTAATTAAAATAAAATGAGGTCACTAGGGTGGGCCCTAATGCAATAGGACTCATGTCCTTATAAGAAGAGATTAGGACACAAACATGCACAGAGGGACGACCATGTGAGGACACAGGGAGAAGACGGGGTCTACAAGCCAAGGAGAGAGGACTCAGGAGGAACCAGCCCTGCCATGCCTTGATCTCAGACTTCCAGCCAGGCCTTGATCTCAGACTTTCAGCCTCCGGGTCTGTGAGAGAATTAATGTCTGTTGTTTAAGCCACCCAGACTCTGGGACAGGACTTTTTAATGGCAGCCCTAGCAAGCTAATATACTTTCCATCATTTGTGATCTGGTAGGGATTTCCCCCTCATGGGTTTGCTTTGTGTAGAACAAGAGAGCAAAATCCATGCATGCAAGTGGGTGGAACAATCTCAAGCTTCTTAGTGGACTCATGGCTCAACTTTTCAGTCCCTTGGGTGAATGACCTCTGGAAAAATGCATGTCAGATTTGGGGGATGGCACAGGATGCTGTTTCCCAGGTTGGTTCTGGGCATGACATCCATGCATGGGTGTATAGATTGCAGTTGGGGAAGAGAGGCAGAGCCTGGTAGGGCTGACCTGGGCCTATTGGGTTACCTGGGCTCACCTTTTAGCCTCCCTGAGCCCCCCAACACTTTGTCTGTGAGGGAGACATTTATGCCTACACTAGCAGACTTTCTGTTCCCGCTGAGATTTAGCTGCTATGCACTGGGAGGAGATATTTAATGTGATTAACCTTTCTGTAACACTTCATTTAGATTATACCAACCTGAAGAAACTTGGATCCCAAAACCCTAAGTGGTATTTTAATCACAGGGTTTATTTACGTCTGGAGAAGAATTAAAAGAGACTGAGATTCACAGAATCCTGCCTTTTTCTTCTCCTAGATTAAAAATATTCTGAAGGAGAAAATATCTCTCTGAAAATTGCAAATGTCAAAATTCATGTGCATTCGTTTGTTGTGAATGAAACCCATCCTATTATTTTTAGCTTTTGGATTGACCCCCCTCCCCACCTTCTTTTTAAGTTCTGAAGGCACATCCAGAAAGTACAAACAGAAAAAAAAGGTTTAATAAGTTTTCTCTCTTAAGGTATTTTTATAATCTAGGGTGTCAGTACAGTTCTTTTAAATTTATATATTTTCACAAAGAAAAATATGTCCTCTTCCATGCACATTAAGATATACTTACAGTCAAATCATAAAGAGTGTCTGCTCCAAGTGCCAGAGGAATGAAGAAAACAGATTCTTCTCTCTCCTATAACATAAAAATGCATTAAATTATTTTTATGGCTTCTTTAAGCCAAGTTAAAATGGCAGTATGCATTCAAGGATATTCAAGTCAGGTAATTAAAGTTCTAGTATTTTTGAAATTTATAAAACCCATTCATAATGTCATTAAGTTGTCTTTACATACTGAAATCCAGATAATCTTTCCCTTCACCTCTCCCGAATCTTGTAAACAGTGGTCATACCGGTATTTGTTATTATCAGCACCACTTCTGAAATAGTGGCTTCCAAAATTCGCCATGATTCTGCGTCTTTCTGGCTCATTTTCTGTATGCATTTATGAAACGACTTTTATTTCCACCGGTTGCATTCAATGTCGTGATCGAGAGCTATCATCACTGCCTTGCAAACACCCTTAGTGCACACTCTCTCTATCAGGATCCAACAGCAACTTTATTTAAACCCAGTCTGCAAACTCACTGAAGCTAGCTGTTGCTGGAGAAAAATCACACTACAGGGCCAATTTGTCCATAGTACTATTTTCTCCCAGTAAATTTCTTCTGCCACTGTCTGAAATCATTATTTTACATCTTCCCACCACTTTCCTTAAAACCTCAACATTCCTTCCCTAGTTGAAGCTACTAATCTTGACTTAAACCATATGGAGAAAAGACATCCTCTCATGTGAGATCAACTTCGCCTTTCTTCCACCAAATCCATCAGTCCACTTGAGCTGCAACCACCATCTCTCGTATTTCTGTGCTTATCAACTTTGAAGTTGTTCTCCTGACTTCATGCCCTGCCTCTGCAACCTAATGTAATTCCAGGAGGGCTGGAATCTTGCAGGTGGTCCACCCGTCAGTCAACTCCAACTCCAGGGACAACTGGCCTCCCCGTTTCTGTGCATGCAAACAACATCCCACCTCAGAATGTGTGCATAGCTAAGACGTTTAGGGAGGTGGTGGTGGGTGGTGAGCCCTCCAAATTATCCTCAAATAAAAGTAGTTGCGTTGGGAAGATAAATGTCCCATCCTTGGAGGGACACACCTGCCACCTATTCTATAAGGATGTTTGATTTCCTCAATTGGACTGAAGCCCAGCTCTCCCCTCCAACCCCCAATTGCTACCTTCTCCTCCTTTTAGTCCTACTTATCCCAGCCTTTTGGGACACCCTCCCAAATAAACTACCTCACCCTTGTCTCTGGCTTGGGCTCTGTTTTTGATGGAACCCAAACTTAAGACACCCACCTCAACAGGAAACGTCTGCTTTTCCACTACGGAGAATAAAATTCTTCATCGTTTCTCTGAGACTCAGGGAAGGCTCGCCCTGAAACAGAAAGGCTGGGAAAATATTTTCTTGGGATATCTTAGGAGCTTTCCCCCATTCAATTCTTCCTGGTAATTTCTTTTTGAAAAAAGAAAACAAACAAACAAACAAACAAACAAAACAAAAAACAGTACTTCAGTAGGTAATAGTGACAGACTGAATTCTTTAGAAGTCACTGTGATGCACAGAAATAGATTTCACTCTAACAAAAGAACATTCTACTTGTCAGCACTGCCCAAATGTAAAAGGGTTTTTCTTGAGAATCAGGGAGCCAGAGCACAGAAATACTTGGTAGCAAGGCTGTGGTGAGAATTCAAACATCAGGTTGGAACTGTGTCATAATCTGCTCCTTTGTTGCATGAGTTAACATCTGACATCTAAGCTGCACCTTTCTGTGGTTCCTATGGCATGCTGGAGAAGGTCAACCAAATCTGGAGGGAGCAGTTGGTGACAGTTGGGCAATGCGAGGTCTAAGGAGACACAAGGACGTGCCATGAATCCTTCAGGTCAGGGGAGAGGTAACTGCTATGATTTGAATGTCCCCTCCAAAGCTCATGTGGAAGCTTAATCCCCAAAGTGGCAGTGTTGAGAGTTGGAGTTTTTGGGAGGTGACTGGATCATGAGGGCCATGCCCTCAAGAATGGATTAACATGTTCATGGATTCAGGGGTAATGGGTTAATGGATGAGTGGTTTCTCATGGGTGGGTGGGCACTGGTGACTTTACAAGGTCAAGTGAGCATGCTAACACACTTTTAGACTTCTTGCCATGTGATGCCCTATACCACCTCAGGACTCTGCAGAGTCCCCAACAAAAAGCAGGTCCTCACCAGAGGCACACCCTTGACCTTGGACTTCCCAGCCTCCAGAATTGTAAGAAATAAATTTTGTTTCTGTATACATTACTCAGTTTCAGGTACTGTATTACAAGTGACATGAAAAAGCAAAACAAAACAAAATAGTAAGTTTGCTATTCCTGGTGCTTATCTGTGGTTTCAGGTATTAATTATCTGCCAGGCTTTCTTGAACCATCAACAGTGTCTCGGTCTGGAACACACATTACCAGTTGCTGTGGGTCAAATGTGTCACCCCAAAATTCATGTATTTGAAACTTTACCCTATTGCAACAGTTTTAAGAGGGTGGGAAACCCTATTATGGTAAATGAAAGGTGGGATCTTTAAGAGGTGATTAGTTTCTGAAGGCTGTGCCCCTGTGAATGGATTCATCCATTCTTGGAGTTATGGGCATAGCTTTATAAAGAGAGCAAATAAAGAGGTTAGTTCATTCTTGTCCAGGCCATTCTTGCCATGTGACATCCTGGTTGCCATGGGACCCTGTAGAGAGTTTGCAAGCAGAAGAACACCCTTACCATATGTGTTCCCTGGACGTTGGACTTCCCAGCCTCTGAAAATGTAAGCAATAAATTTCATTTCTTTACAAATTACCTGGTTTAAGATATTTTGTCATAAGCCACAGAAATGGAATAATACACCCCAAGAAGAGTGGCCCATCTGGAAATGGCAGTAATAAATGTAAGAAAGAGTTCCAGTGGCAGGGAGAGTCACGCTGGGTGATGTGGAGTGGAGGGCTGGCCTGGGATTGCAGAGCCAAGACAGAAAAACACCAGGTGAGGAGTTAGAAATGGAACTACACACTGAGAAGCACAGCTTTATTTCTTCAGTATATTGAGGGTCTTCTCTTTGGTCCCTCTTCCCACAACCTTGATCTTAATCAAGACATTTATCCCTATGGCAGGCAGAATAGTGCCCACAAGGATGTCCCTGAAACCTGTGGATAGGACTGATTACACTACAAAAGGGAATGAAGGTTGCAGGTGCAATTAAGGTTGCTAATCAGCTGATGTTGAAAGAAAGATCATGCTGGATTATCCAGGTGGGTTCGATGTCATCACAAGAGTCCTTCAAAGTGGAAGAGGGAGGCAGAAGAGAGAGTCACAAGAGAGATGTGTCATGAGACAGAAAGAGATGTGACTACAGAAGAAAGGCACAGAGGGATGCCCATTGCAGGCTTTGAGGTTGAGGAAAAAGACCTCAAGAAACTGTAAAAAGCAAGAAAATAGATTCACCCCTAAACCCTCCAGAAGAAATGCCGCCCTGTCAACACCTTAATTTTAGTCCAGTGAGACCTAGGTCAAACTTCTGACCTCCAGAACTGTAAGAAAATAAACAGGTGTTGTTTTTAAGCCATTAAGTTTGTAGCAATTTGTTACAGCAGCAGATTAGAAACTAATACACTCACTTTCATTTTAATTTTTTCAATGGGCATCGAATGGGTCTCTCAGTGTTCTTGTTCATTGCTATCAGGTTAAGTTTTATTAATGCATATGTTTTATTATTGTCATTCTAAAAAAAACCCCACAACAATAAAAATCACTTTTGATGGCTTGGCAGACAATCAAGTTTCATTATGTTGTTGGCTTGATAGTCAATGTCCGTATCCCTATTGGTTGACCTCCCTTCCATGTCTTATTTCTTCACCACTTCTTTGCATAGTCTCTGTGTGTTACTGAGTGGCTACATTTTCTATTATGGAAGTCTGCCCAAGTTTCATTTCTGTGTATGTCTGTACCTCTCTCATGCATGGGATAGCCTTTGAATCCCATACTGTCCTAACAAACATCTATTCATTAATTCATTTAAAATGGATCCAAAGGCTCTTTGTTTCTTACTCTCTTTCTTATAGAAAGGATTCTCCTTTTACCTTGCAGTACAGCATGTGTGTGTGTGTGTGTGTGTTTGCACACATGTGTTATAATGCCACCCATTAGTGAGTAAACACTTAGATGGCCTTGGGAGATGACCAGCACCAGACATTTAATAATGTAGACAAACATGCATGCTTATGTTTTAAAAAGAAGAAAGAAATTAAAATCACATTTTGTAGAATTAAATCTTCAAATCCTCAATCCTCAGATACAAGCTGAGAACTGATACTAACATTCCTATTTTCTAAATGTTGAGCTTGAGACCCACCATGTATGTGCACTGTTTCACACCCCATTAACTAGTGACTGATAAGGGTAAGATGTGGACCAGGTATTTTAAACCCAAGTTCTTACTTGTACCACTTCATGTTACACATACTGAACCACGAGGAAATATTTTTAGATTGATTTGCCTGATCACGTAAATTTCAGCCATTCACATCAAAGTTCAGGGCAAGTTACTGAGAGACTGTACTTGTTTTATCCCTTATGATTGAAGTAGAAAGAGAAAAATTACCAAGAGTAGCTGTAATGGGTTGTATCGAATCCCCCCAAATTCCTGTGGTGAACTCCCAACCCCCCCATACCTCAGAATGTGACAGTATTTGAAGACAGGGCATTTAAAGAGGAGATTAAGGTAAATGAGGTCCCGAGGGTGAGCCCTGATGTAATAGGACTGGTGTCCTTATAAGAAGAGGAGACCAGGACACAGACACACACACAGGGACAACTATGTGAGGACACAGAGAAAAGATGACATCTATAAACCAAGGAGAGAAACCACAGGAAAAACCAGCCCTGCCACGCTTTGATTTCAGACCTCCAAACTCCAGGTCTGTGAGAAAATAAATATCTGCTGTTTAAGCCACCCATGCTGTGGTCCTTTGTCATAGCAGTCCTGGAAAACTAATACAGTGGCCCTGTATTCAGCAAAGCTAGGGTTTCTGGTTTTTGCTTCTTTTGCAGCAGGGAGGGACTGAGAATAGACTGAACAGCAAGTACTAAAAATATTCATCATCTTACCCACGTTGCTGGCCACAGCCTTTGCCCAAGTAATGACGAGATCACAGAGGTGACTTTACTGAAATCCCAATGCAATAATTAGCAAATGGTCTCTTAATAGATAACTGACTGGACATAGCACAAAAGCAAAACAAAGAATTTCTAACACATGAGGACTTCATGGTTAATGTTTCCAGCCCAGGGCATCTGGGAATTCCCATGGGGAACCAGAGCTATCCTTGGGAGAGTGTCCTGGTAGAGTAATTGATCCTAAATTAAAATCTTAGCTGGGTCTTTATGAACTGTTTAAAACTGACAAGTCATCTAGACAGTATTTTTATTATTATTCTGAAAATGGAATTAATTAGCAATGGTATGCACTTGAAACATTCTTAGAGTGCCCTTGAATATTGAATTAGTGGCAAATACTTTGCTTAAATTTCTGTCCCCAAAATGGATTGTCTTCTGAAATGCAGGGAAGACAGAAGGCACAAATGCTTGGCTGTGCGCATGCATATATCCCACACAATAATTAGTTTTCCAGATTTCTTAACCTGCTAGACAGGATCCAAGAAATAAGGAAAGTCCATATGCATTTTCATTTTTATGGAATGTTATCCATTTAAAAAGCATTCCCCAAGAGTGGAGGAAGCAGAATTACTATACTCTGGAAAATAGGTCTATCTAATACTAAAATTTTTTCTTCAGCTATCAATCCCTCATGGCTGTTCTTAGTTCTCTTAAAGTTTATGGAGAGCTGTAATGATTTTAATGTCAACATCGTAAAATATGAGTCAAAAAGAGAAATTGGTCTTTATGTATTTACAGGCATTTGCAACTGGTAAGGACAGTCTCTTTAGGCAAATGTTGATAACTAGTTGGACATCGTAAGTTTAAGAGCTGAGTGACCCTCAATGGAGAATGCAGGTAGGCTCTAGAAACCTAAAAAGAAAATCACTAACTTGAAAGGTCATATGTATCACAATAAATATTTGCATCGATGTGTGTGTGTGTGTGTGTGTGTGTGTGTGTGTGTATCTGAGATCTAAGTCAGGAAAATAAAAGAGGCAAAGACAATAATACGTATGGTGAAGAAGCTTGTTACAGGCTTAACTGTTTACCCCAAATTTGTATGTTTAAGTCCTAACCTCATTCCTTCAGAATGTGACTGTATTTGGAGATACAGTCTTTGAAGAGGTAATTAAGTTGAGATGTGGATACCTGCACTCCCATGTTCATTGCAGCTACAGTTACAATAGCCAAAATGTGGAACTAACATTAAACGTTTACTGATGAACGACTGGATAAGGGAAATGTGGTATATCTACACAATGGAATACTACTCAGCCATAAAAAAGAATGAAATTCTGCCATCTGCAGCAACATGGATGAGTTTGGAGAAAATTATGTTAAGTGAAATAAGCCAAGCACAGAAAGAGAAATACCGCATAGCCTCACTCATAAGATGAGGTCATTAGGGTGGGTTCTGATTCAGTAGTTGTGGCCTTAGGCCTTAGGCTATGGTATGAAAATGTGTCCTCCTCAGAATTCATATGTTGAAATCCCTATCCCCAAGGTGATGGTGTTAGGAGGTAGGGCTTTTGGGAGGTGATGAGGTCATAAGAGTGGAGCCTCATGAATGGGATTAGTAATACAAAGAAAATGGTTGTTATGATACAAAGTAACAATGACAGTGATCTTGCAGTTAATGAAGGGACTGGAAGAATGCATACTGTAAATACAAAACTGTGATGATAGTGATCTTGCAATTAATGAGTGAATCAGGAGAATGCATGCTGTCAATAACATTTGCTCTTTCAGCTTTTGGATATTATTGGAATGCAGATTTAGTCAAAGCTTTTTCTCCTTAGCATTTTGACTGTCTTTTTACAGGAGGCAAAGTTTCAAATGGGGAATGAAGAGGAGTGGTGGAATGAAGGGCACAAATAAGTGAAAAGGAGGAGAAAGCTGATGCAGGAAGGGATGCAAGAACAGAGGATCCATAGTTGAGTTGTATTGTTAAAACAGATTACATGAGTTATTTTCCAAGCACAACATTATTTACATTGAATGCAGACAAGCAAACAAGTTTTCCAAGATGAAATGCCAATTCCTCACTGCACCAGTAAATAATTCTGTGAAGTTATTTGAAAATTCACTGAATAGATGCATCAACTGCAAAATTGCTATCTTGAATTTTATTGATTAATTACTTTGGAAGCCAGATATTCAAACTTATATGCCATATGATACTTCAAATAGGAAACTTAAGGAGTCGATAATTTCATTTATGAAAGTTAATAGAAAAATGAAGATGAATTGTCTTTGGTAAACAATATCTATGCTTAGTTTCACATATTTTTTTGAAAAGGGATAATTTGGGTCCCTGGTGTATGTTCAAAATTCCATTGCTGTTCTTCATGATAAGAATTTTACATTTAAGTGTTATTTCCTGATATTCTATGAGAAAAAAGAAAGATGGAGCATATAATAAAAAAGGCGTAATTTCAAAGTTTGGCAATTTACTCAAAACAGCTCAGAAATTGGAAATATATGAATAGTAATATATACTGTCTTAGTCTATTTGGGATACTAGAGCAAAATACTGTAGATGGCACAGCTTATAACCAACAGATATTTATTTCTACCATTCTGGAGGCTGGAAGTTCAAGATCAAGGCATGGCAGATTCTGTGTCTGGTGAGGACCTTCTTTCTGGTTCATAGATGGTGCCTTCTTATTGTGTCCTCATGTCGTGCAAGGGGTGAGGGAGCTCTCTGGGGTCTCTTGTATAAGGACACTAATCCCATTCATGAAGATTCCACCCTCATAACCTCATCATCTCCCAAAGACTCCACCTCCTAACCCCATCATCTGGAGGTTAGGTTTTTACATATGAATTTTGGGGAGACACAAACATTCAGGTCATGTCATTTACATACATACATGAATTTATATATGTTTATATGTATGTATATACTTTTATATATATGTGAAATAAATGTGTATATGTGTGTATATATATGTATAGATGAGGATATTTCAAAAAGTTTCTGGGAAATGGAATTAAAAAATAATACAAATCACTACATAAACTTTTTGAAGACCCTGTGTATATATACAATAAATGCTATATGCCAAACCATTACCTAATTTTTATACATAAAAATAAAAATCATAAAAATCATATTTAGCTAAGTATAAAGAACATTCTTCAACATTGTCTAGTATACACTAAATATTTAAAAATTAAAATAAAGAGATAAATTTTAGCTTAAAATAACAAAATTCCCCCTTCCCCAAAGCATACATTTATCACACAGTTCCTATCCAAATGGGTCTTGCTGGTATACCAATGGATTATCTTTAAAAATGCCATTCCTCGAATGTTTTCTTGAGCTCACAAAAGTCTGCTTGTCTGTCTGTTTTTAGCTCAATCATATCATAAATAGCTGTGAACAGCCCCAATACCTTATTATTTGTTTCTGTCAACTGCGGAGATTTTAATAGCTCATGCCTGGTATTCCTGCAGGTTGTTTTCCTTCCACTCTTGGGAGATGAAAAGTCCATTTTTCTCTTTTAGTGAGAAATTCTCTCAAAATCCCTTCTGCATACATATTTCTATTGTAAAACTTTTAGATGGTAAATTTACTATTTTATCTACTTTTTCACAGCACAGCCTCAACAAAAAGAAAGTCTACCAGCACTTAACCTGAGAGCTGCATGCGAATTCTTGAGCAACTGCAGAAATATCTGTTCCAGTCCTTGTGGGTGGTATGGGATGGAACCAAGTTCATTTTCTCTTTTGTCAGAGAGGGATTTTTTTTTTCGCAGTCATTAAATCATGAACACTGAGCATTTTGGAAAACAGAACTTGTTTTTAATAGAAGACAAGTGTTTTTGCTCTTTGCTTTCAATTTTAAGTGTTGTTATTGATGAATTTCTTTGGAAGACCTCTGGGCAAAGTAGAAGATTGGCACATGGCTCCAATAAATGAATTAGTAAATGAGTTAAATAAATGGAAATGAAAATATAAATTAATCCAGAAAATTCGGTATTTGTCAATATTCCTGTTATTAAGTCTTCAACAACCATATGTATGTTGCAGCCACCACACAACGATTTTCTGGGAAAAATTTTGTCCCAACCAGAAGTATTTTCAGCCCTCCTTAATGCTAGGTTGGGGTGCATGATTTGCTAGAGGTTTCCATTTTTATGAGAAGACACAACACTAAGTTTTGCTGCGTGCTTGTCTTTTAATATCTGAACTTTTCTTGCTGAAGATGTCAACCTTGAAATTTTTCCCTCAGTCTTTACCAGAATCCAAGGCAAACTCATGAAGGATTGTGCATGCAACATTCAGTCATTGGTTTTTCTATATATCCTAAATTTTACCCTCAAGTAAACTCATAATACTATAAAGCTTTAGAGTCAAAAAATAAACAAACAAACAAAAACTTTAGAGTTGGGCTCCAGTGATTCTAAGGCATCAAAAATAAATTTCTCTCACAAACCTTATGCTATCTGTAGTTGGGGTCGCCATGTTTAACTATGAATGACTTAATCATTGTCCTATGATACTGAGATATAAAAAAAATATTCGGTAAATCAGAGAGCTGACATTGGTAGAGGCACATATAAAACGACGTAAACAAAAATATTTAACTACGGGCCGGCCCGGTGGCGCACTGGATAGTGCGTTGCTTGGGAAGCGCGGCGGCGCTCCCGCCGAGGGTTCGGATCCCACATACAGACCGGTTCCCGCTCACTGGCTGAGCGAGGTGCGGGAGCAACACCGAGGGTTGCAATCCCGTTGCCGGTCCCTGGTCCGGTACGGAAACAACACTGAGGGTTGCGACCCGTTGCCGGACACGGAAAAAGACAAAAGACAAAAAAAAAAAAATTTAACTACATTAGTACAAAAGAATATAGCCAGTAAGTTGGGGGGAACAGAGGCATTTCTTGGTTTGTTAGTTCAACATTAGCAATAACATCTCCTCTGATACAATTCTTAACGATGTTACTATGAGGATTTCTAGCTACAAAATGCAAGGATATCCTGTTAGGTAAAGGTTTGAGTGAAAACAATGAGAGGTTTGCAATGCTCCAGTGTGGACCAAAGAAGGGGCTACATAATAGAGACATTCTAGAACCATAAACAAATCACTGCTCCATGAAAGGAGAGGGCCTCTTTCAATACAGTCAAATTATTTTTTGCAATGGATAAAATATAGCTGCCATTTTTGAAATCCTTAAGAACCCCACTTATTCTTTTTCTTTAGTGACACTATTCCAAAGCACCTTGTCTACCAATACACTACACTTACTCCCTATTAAATGAATATTTATTAATTGAAAATATACCAGTCAAATTTCTTAGCATAAGACATTGCAACAAAGAGTTGGTATTACTCCAACTCAAGACAAAGAAACCAACTGTTGGCCAGTCTGTCGCTGCCACAGACTGAATTGTGTCTGCCCGCCCCCTCCCAAATTCATATGTTGAAGTCTTAACCCCCTTCAGATTGTATCTGAAGATAGAGCATATAGGAAGCAGTTCAGGTTAAATAAGGTCAGAAGAGTTGGGGCCCTAATCCTCTAGGGCTGGGGCCTCATAAGAAGAGGAGGAGACAGGGAGATATGTGTCTTTCTTCACGTGAGGATAGAGCAAGAAGGTGGCCGTCTACAACTCAGGAAGAGAGTCCTCACCAGAACCCAACCAGCCTGGCAACCTGATCTAAGACTTGCAGCCTCCAGAGGTACAAAAAAAATAAGTGCCTTGTGGTTTGATCCACCCAGTCTATGGTACTTTTGTTATGGCAGCTGTGGTACACCAGTAGAGTAGCTAAATCAAAGGTAAATGTGTAATTTTTATTAGACCTTTAAAACTACTGTTAGATCCTAAAGAAATGGGCATCTCCAGGTTTGGAAACAAGGGCCTTTAGACACCTTTCATTTCCTGCATACTATAGGAAAACTTCAAAGCTTTGTGAGGCCAGCCTTGGTATAGTAGTAAACTCAGGTCATCTGGGTTTTTAGGGTAAAAATTGACAAAATGGTGCAGGGTTGTGACAATTCTCTGCCCTGTACCTTCTGATAAAGTGGTACCATTTGAGTAATCAGCTACAGGAAGATGAGTTTTGGAAGAGCTGAAGTGGTTTAGTGTCAGCCTGAGGGAAAGAGGACTGCCTGATGAGGACTGCCTGGGGTCATCTTCTGACCTCAATGTAGGCCACCAAGCCAGCCTGGGTCTCTCAACTGTCCTCAGGGGTACACCTTCACCTTCACTTCATCTGCTGACAGGATCTGCAGTGTCTCTACCATAGTAGTTTCTGTTTCTTTTAATGGAATACCTGAAATGGGTAATTTATGAAGGAATGAAATTTATTCTTTACGTTTCAGAGGCTGGGACATCCACAGACCAGGAGGCTCACCTGGGGAGGACTTCCTTCCTGATGGAGACTCTACAGCAACACAGGGTGTCACATGGTGAGAGTGGGCTGAGCAAGAGAGAGCTGACCTGCTCGCTGTTCTCCTGATAAAGCCACCTGAACCACACCTGTTACTCCATGAATGGATCAATCCATTCATGAGGACACAGTCCTCACAATCCAATCACCTCTCAAAGGCCTCACCTTTCAAATGCCATAATTGGATTTCCCACCTGCTAAGCACTGTTACAATGGGGGTTAAGCTTTCAACACATGAACTTTGGGGGAACACATTTGACCCATAGTACATATACTCCTAATTGCTTGAAGACCTCACTTCTGGGGATGGCAGCCAAACAAACTCAGCCTTTGCCATTTTTTGTGGTGCCAATACTCTTACTGCAGCTAATTACAAGCTAGCAATGATTTAACAGTCTGTAAGCTCCAGCATACCTGTTTCATGCAAATAGAACTTCCACTGCTCTAGCTGGTCTGTCAGCCTATAGACCAGAGGTTCTCAAACTGGCT
The DNA here is from genome assembly GCF_000696425.1 of Galeopterus variegatus. Classification (NCBI taxonomy): domain Eukaryota; kingdom Metazoa; phylum Chordata; class Mammalia; order Dermoptera; family Cynocephalidae; genus Galeopterus; species Galeopterus variegatus. Next base: position 886,373 of record NW_007726205.1, read on the forward strand.
ACACATTAGCATGACAAAGAAGCTTTAAAAAAAAATCAAAGTATTTCAACATTTACTTGTACATATTTGTGGGGTATGGTATGTTGTTTCAACACATGTATATACTTAACCATGATTCTCTTATGGTAGATAGTATAGTTTTTTAAAATCCTGAAGCCAAGTTTGCACCCTGCATCAATTAAGCGGAATAGCTGAGGTGTGTCCTGGACATCCACATCTTTCATGATCCCATGGTGACTCCAAAGTATGATTAAGTTTGAAAACCTCTGTTCCAGATATTAATCCATTAATTCATTTATTAATTCACATGTTGAAAAAATATGTGTTTGTCACTGTTTCAGTCTGTTCTGTGTTGCTATAACAAATATCTGAGACTGGGTGATTTATAAAGGAAAGAGGTTTATTTGGCTCACGATTCTGGGACAGCTGCATCTGGCATGGACCACAGGCTGCTTCTACTCATGGCAGAAAGTGGCAGCAGCCAGGGGTACAAAGCAGATCACAGGGCAAGAGGAAGCAAGAGAGAGAGAGAGAAAAGGTGCCAGGGTCTTTTAAACAACCAGCTCTCATGGGAACTAATAGAGTGAGAACTCACTCATTAATCCCCCCTCCCCCAGGGAGAGCATTAACCCATTCACGAGGATCTGCCCCCAGGACTCAATCAGTTTCTAACATTATCACATTGGAGATCAAATTTCCACATGAGTTTTGGAGGGGACAACACATCCAAACTCCATCAGTTGCCTACTTTGCAGTGTCCTAATGTTCTTGGTTATATGAGTCCCTCACCCTGGGATCTTTGTAAAACACATCTCCCCTGACCCAGGAAACATCAACAGGAAGGTAATCCAGAACAATATTACATATCAGGGCATACTTATAAATCTAAAGATCAAAATTGTGTCTGGTGTTTCATATCAATTCATATTCTAGCTTATTCATGGGAATTTTAAAAAAGACTTTTTTAAATTAAAAAATGCAATTTGCATTAGGAAAATGCAAATTGAGAAAACAGTCATTTTATTAAAGATTTTTCTGTTTGTAATGACCTTACAAATAGTAGTTGATTAAAGAATTGAATTTTTCGATTACAATTTTTAAAGCTTGAATTTGTAAATCAACTGCATTGGAGCCCTAACATTGGGTTCTAAGCTTACACTGCTCTTACCTGGGTGAATTATCAAATCACCTCCCTATCCCTGGTCTGCTCCTCACCAGTTAGTTCCCTTAGACTCTAGACTGTGTTGTTAACACCTACTACATAAAGTGGGGACGTGAAATCTGATTGACTTCAATTCTTAGGGTGAATTTTTTCTAAACATCTATGACCTCGCTGGGCTCTGGACAGGATTCAGGAAGATGCTGTGTGTATACATATTATCCTTATATTGTGTGTTCTAGGGTGGGGTATGGTGTTCATTTTTGAATAAAATGAGTTTACTCTCACATCATGTAATGACATACAAACCCAATATAGAGACACACATTTATCCTAATGTTAGTGGCATTCCATATGCACACACATACATGCACACATTCCTCTTTTTGAGTACTATGTCTTACAGGAGTATCTCTCTAGGACACTTCTGTTGCAGTGATTGGGAATACAGAAAAGCAGGAACCCATGATTCAGGGAGATAATTGGAAGGCAATGATCAATCAAAGTATTTCTCCATTCCAAATTAATTATTGCATCTGAGGGGAGAAGGGACCACCAGTTAATGTTTATCAAGTGCCTTACTCCCTGCCAGGAGTCTTGACCCTGAATCTCGGCAGCTTCAGTCAATAGATCACAGCATGCTTCACAGGCTGAGGTCATACACTGAACAAAGCAGTTATTAGGATTAATGTGATTTGAGGCAAGAAAAGCAATGAAAAGAATCATTACAATTACAGTTCCAGCATGCAGAAGCGAAGCAAACATGAGCAGTAGAATGTCACTAAATTAAATGTGTTCCCATGAGCTTACGGGGGATCACCACACATATCCACACAACGTGCTGTGTAAATCACTCAAGCACGTTCCTTGCTTTTCAGAGTCATCAGGAGAAGCCAGAACTACAACTCCCAAGGGATTCAGTTTCCTGCTTAAGTTTCCTATCCAAGACAGGCTTCCTAGTAGCTAACTCTGTAGATAGCAGTAATCATACCCATCTGTTTCACGGATGTGTAAGGCATGCCTGTGCCATGCCAGTCACCATGCTAAGTGGTGGGGATGCAGGAGGGAACAAAACCAGACAAGCATGCCTGTGGAACTCACAGTCTGGTGGAGGCAAACAGTAATAAAAAAAAATAAGACAAACAGATATATAATTACAGACTGTGGTACATGCTACGAGGAAAATGAACACGAGATGCCAGGAGGACGTGCCACAGGTGGAACGCGCTGGCCCGACAGATCAGAAATGGACCTTCTACATTCCAGGGAAAAGACACAGCATGTTCATAAGGTCTCCAGGATGGGAACGTACAATGGGAGAAAAGCCAGTATGGCCAGATGGCAGATAGAAAACAGAGGCAGGTGAGAAATGAAACTGGGAAGGAGAAAATGGCCAGAGCAAAGAGTCTTGTGGGCCATGTCAAAAATATAGTTCATTCAAAGAGCCACAGCAAGCAGTTAGAAGGATTAGTGGGGGGGGGGGCAGGGAATGCCATAAGTAGAGGGGAATTTTGGAAAAGTCATTGGGCTGCAGGGTGAAAAATATGGATAAGAGACCATCTACAGGGTGGCCATTTAGGAAGCAGAAACAGTGCCCAGGTGCGCCATGGCCGTTTCCACTAGATGGATGGTGGTAGAGATGAACAAATACAGACAAACAAGAGCCCTCTATGAGAGGTGGCAAAGGAATGGATTAGACAAGGGGGAATGAAGACCTCTAGGTTCCCAGTTCGTGGAACTAGACCTCAAAGCTGGGAACACAGTTGGCTTTTCGGTCTTGATAATGACCTTTGAAATATCCAAGAGGACATGAGGGAAAGGTACTTGGATATGTGAACCTGGAGTATCTAGACAAGATCTGGGCTGGAAACACACGTTTGCAATGACTAGTCAAGAGATGGTGATAGACGCTAAGGGCATGGGTAGGAAAACTTAGAAAGGGGGAAGAGAAAGAGAGAAGATAGCCCAGGAGAGAGATGTGAGGCTCGGCAACATTTGACTGCCTGGTGAAGGTCAAAATTTCTGAATTACTTCATATATACTCCCTATCATTACTCTTTCTCTTTCTTTCTTTCCTGCCTGAATCAGAAACAATCATCATGAAAAGACAGATAACATTCATTCTTTTAGAGAAGTTCCAAAAGTTACCGAGTCTATAAAAACACATTTCTGAAAATATGTGCTCCCAATTTCAGCAAAGAAGTATAATATGTTCCAGAAGAAGTCAGAAGCATCCCCGTAGTCCAAACACATCTGCTCAGCTGGTCAGGCCACATGTGGGAAGCAGTTTTGTTTCCCTGGATGTCAGCAATTCTCTGCACATCAGCTGGGATGCAAAAGCGATTTCCAGTCCTAGCCTGCCTCCGAGACGGGACCGCTTCGAAGGCCCTCCCCTCCAGATGCTTTGGGTCACCCCCCATGTGGTCAGCAGCCAGTCTTTGGGAGGGGGCTGGTGAAGGAGACAGACAGTTTGGTGCAGTGAAAGAAGGTAGAGTGAGGAATCGGCGGACGTCGTCAGCCAGGGAATCCCACAGGAGGTGGTGATACATTATTCTTCCCTGCAAGAACGCAGCTAGGCTGAGATTTTTACCAAGGGGTCCCTTGGTTTCCAGGAGGCCACAGGAAATGTTGCGGGCTGGAATTTGGCTGCTGCTAGAGAGAGCAAGTTTCTGGGGAGGAAATTGGACTCCCACGCAGGGGATAAAGCATAGAAGAGAGCAGATCAGAAGCCCAGGGGATTGGCTGAAGACGGACAAAACTCTAACAGCAGGAACAGGACAGCTACAGTCAGAGTCCTGTTTGGGTTCCTTCCTGTCCTTCCCTCCCCAACCTTGTCATTTTGCTCCTCTGTCCTGGAGCCTCTCTCCCCTTTCCCTCTCCGTTCCCCGCTCCTGTTTCCTCTCCTCCCACACTGTTTATCCATCTATCTCCCCTTCTCTTCCCTTCTCTGTTTTTGGAGAATGACTTTGCACTCAGCAAACTGGCTACTTATTCTATTCTATCCCTTTTTTCTTCCTGGGACACATTGCTTTAAATAAAGGACTGTCCCACCTTGGAGGATTCTTCCCTGGTGACATTTCAAGATTTGACAGCTGAGTCGAGAGGGTGTGTGTACTTGGGGAATCTTTCTAAGCAACATAATCAAGCCAGGAAGGCAGTCCCCAAATTTCAGAGACTCAGGGCTGATTCTGAGTGATGCCGACTGATGTCAAATGTAATTTTACATTGAGACACATATATGAGCTTCTAGAGGTCAGAAAAAGGTTGTGAGGATTAGATGATAAATCCAGATAAAGCAATAGCCATCGCTCTGGAATCTTCAAATCTATGAACCTTTAACTCTAAGGCAATGGACCTTAGTGATTTAGGATGCAGCTCTATTCCAACTTCCATGTGTTTAGTTTGTTAGGGCTGCCAAAACAAAACACCATAGGCTGGCCAGCTTTGACAACAGAAATTAATTCTCTCATAGTTTTGGAGGCTGGAAGCCTGAAATCGAGGTATGGCACAGCTGGTTCCTCCTGAGTCCTCTGTCCTTGGCTTGTAGATGGTGTCTTCTCCTTGTGTCCTCACATGATCATCCCTCTGTGTGTGTCTATGTCCTAATCTCCTCTTCTTATAAGGACACCAGTTCTGTTGGATTAAGGTCCACCCTAATAACCTCATTTTACCATAATCACATCTTTAAGGACTATCTCCAGGGGCCTGGGGCATGGATCTGAAGGCCAGACCCCCTTCCCAAAACCAGGCACACTGCCAGAGTCTCAGGGCCCTACTCAGGGGCCCAGGGCATGGATTTGGGGACTAGATCCTCCCCACCCACAACCAGGCACACTGCCAGGGCCTCAGGGCCCTGCCTGGGGACCCAGGGCATGGATTTGAAGACTAGACCCCCTGCCCACAAACAGGTACACCACTAGTGCCTTGGGGCCCATCCAGGGACCCAAGGCATCAAGCTGGAGGTGGGACCCCCCCCACACAACCAAGCACACCGCTAATGCCAAGGAGCATGCCAAAAACATCACATCCATGTGGGTGGCTCACCACAGCCACCACAGTAACCACGACTGCTGCAAAAGTGGCTAGACATCACAACCACCATGCAGATGGTCGGCCAGCCACTGGAGTGCCTTGACTCAAGGAGAGTCACCAGCAGAGACCAAAGAAAAGAATAGGATGTCTCTCTCCACAAAGCCCATTCCAGAGTGACAGAAGAAGCATCTGCTCTATGATGATATTGGGGGACCTGAACACACCTTTCAGCATTGGACAGATCCTCTAGGCAGCAAATCAACAGAGTAACCATTCCTCTTTCAGAAGGAGAGAAGAAATCTAGGGTTATCAGAGGTGGGAGGGGAAAGGGAAGGTGGATGGGGAGAGATTTGGCTAAGAGCATAAGGAATAAGTACGATTTGTAACAATATACGTACTAGTAATATTGATTTGATCAACAGATATCAACATTGAATCCCCAAAATATGTATAATCAATTATGATTCAATAAAAATAAAAATAAATAAAAATAAAGACTATCTCCATATACAGACACATCCTGAGGTCCTCAGGGTTAGAACTTCAGCATGTGAATTTTGTGGGGGGCACAATTTACCCCATAACAGTGGGCTAATGCCAGCTCTGCACCTCCCAAGCTCTGGGACACCCTCAGAGATTATCCAGTCAAAGCCCTCCTTTCCTTACCTGTAAAATGAAGTTACTAATGGCAATAATTTTAACTCCATCGAATTGTGTGGGAAATGCCTGGAGGGTAGCAAATGTTCAGTAAAAGTTAGCTTGTATTATATTACTCATGAATGTCTTCCAAATACTAGTCAGCTCCCAACTTGCGAAGAAGGCTTTTTTGTCAGAGTTTTCCTTGTAGTTGTCATTGTGGAAAAAAGTCATGGTGTGATTCTCACTTATTCCCAGCAAACCTTGAGTCTGTGCTGGGGTCTTTCAGTTAGAAAAATGAAAGGGTCATTGAATGTCTTGTACCTTTATGAGAAAGATAACAATATCACAGTGTTATTCTAAGTTGCCTAGGGTAACACTGGTGAGACATAATGATTTACATTGAAAATGGAAATGGGCAGAATTCCTTAAATATTGTAGTAAAGGCTCAGCTGCAGACGCATGTGAGTCTTAGCAAGTCGAAGGTGTGTTAAGACTTGATGTGAGAATGGATCTTGTATGTCAATTTGAATGATGCATTACTGCAAGATATAAAAGATGCTAAAACAGTTGAGACTTATCACCACACCACGTGCAAAATTTACAAAAAAATGGGCAGAAACTTTCCCTCCTGGGTAAAACATAGCCCTCGTGAAAGAGAAAACTGGTAACTCATAATAAATATGTATTGAGCCAATTCTTAATACAGGTTGAGTATCCCTTATCCAAAATATTTGTGATCAGAAGGGTTTCAAATTTCCGATTTTTTATTTTTTATTTTTTTGGATTTTGGAACAATGGCAAAATACATACTGGTTGAGCATTCCAAATATGAAAATTAGAAATCTGAAATGCTCCAATGAGCGTTTCCTTTGAGTGTTAGGTTGACCCTCAAAAAGTTTTGGACTTTGAATTTTCAGATTAGTGATGCTCAGCCTGTGATAGCAAATGTCCAGTCACTTAAAGAATTCAAGAATATATCAGAAAACCAGACTAGGATGGTCTACCACAAAATGGAGAGGCTTGCCTGGAGTTGGGGGTGAGACTGCTTGGTCCACTTGGTAAAGACTGAGATAAAAGAAAATAAGGATAAAAAATTGATGCCTATTGGAGACTGACAGTAAGGGAAGAAAGGGTGTATGATTGTGGTTACAGAAACTCTTAAGACATGAGCCCCTTTGAAACATAAGGAAAATTGAACATGAAATGGGTACCATTTTTAAAGCATCCTAATCAAAAGCAAACTCCCTTGAGATTAAGCTCTACATGTGTTTGATTTTTGCGAAATACATCCAACAACCGATATAGAGTGGCATGTTTATTAGTTCCAGATGAACAGAACAGGCAAATACAACAACACACACACATACTCACACACACCACTCGACACTTGAAGATGTGCCATTGTAGAAGCCAAATGAAATATCACTGCAGTGTGTTGTCTCCTTCAAAGTTAGTCTACTATGTTTACTGGAGGTAAGACATGATGGGTGTCTGGTTCCTTGAGTTCACAACTGGCATTGCTATAAAGTTTTCATGCTTGGGATCTAATCAGCAGACTATCTCCACATCTAGACAGCAAGTTAGGACTGGCAAGAGTCCTGCCCTGCTTTTGCAGATATGGTGGACTGGCATCATCTATTGAAGGTCTTTGACCAAAATGCCAAGGAACAGCACTGTTGGATAACAAGGGAGATGACTTCTGTCACATGAGTCACATGAATTGGGCTTTTGAATTTCGATGGATACATTAGACTAAGAACCTCCCAGACATTATTTACCTAAAATGCTGCTTGCTGAGATCATTCTTGGCAAGTGCAATGCTTAATAATAGATCATTATTTCCTAGTCTTCACTTTGCTGGTAATTATTATTATTATTTTCTTGCATGGGCTGTTTTATGATGCCCTGGAGATATTTTCACCTCCTAATGGCTCTCCCTTCTTCTGCATACAAGTCTTAAATTATCTTATGGTTTCGGCATGTTGTCAGTAGATGGTACGTCTGGAATAGTTAGAAGTAAAAGAAAGCTGATTGTCTGGTTTGTGAAGAGCCAGAAAACTGACACCGCCATGAACTGACTTCTCTACTGTCAAGAGAAGCCAATGTATGTAATCATCACGATAATGTTTATTGAATGCTCTCTGTGTGATGGGCCTTTCACTAATTGCTTTACAGACCTTGTCTTTTTTAAACCAGTGAGTCAGGGCTATTATAATTATCCGAGTGGGAGCTGGACTCTAAATTCAGGGATCTGGCTATGACTCTGAGTTCCTAACTACTACCCTACACAACAGCGTGTTTCAGGGCCCAGAATAATCATTATATGTGGGTGGTTCCCCACACCCCCCAATCAGGATCTTGGAGTTCATTCAATACATACACAAATGGGGATTTTTTTGTGTGTGAAACAGAAACTTTTTGCTAGATTTTTTTTTTCTTTTTGTACTTAGTCTCCCTCCAAGCAAAAGAATATAACTGAAGAAAAACGGTGATCTCATTCAAATAAGAAATACCCTAAAGCATATTATGGGTGAGAAATAGGAGAACACTTTAAAAAGAACAAAAAAAGATTCACGTTATCTTGTAATTCTATTTTTCCATGAACTTTTTGAAGTACCCTTATATACTACAAATCCTTGTGAGTTTATGCCAACCAAAACCAGGAGAACCTACCACCCAGCTCACCCCTCAATTTTGAATTATGACTTCTTTCCAGGTATGTTTCTCTGGTTGTTTCTACAAAGGTGCCAAAGGATATTTCTCAAGGTGACATTTCTCCACGGGAGAATGTGTGCAGATCTCTTTCTCATGTTCTACTGAAGTCCTTGTCATTGTGGGAAAAAAATCCTTGGTTTCTAGAAGTGCAGAGTTTTGGACATTCCTGTGTTTTCCCTGCTATGCTCAGTTGCAAAGGGAAAACATAGGCTGAGGATCTAAGCACTTCTCTATTTAGCCATGGCCGGTTTGGGTTTCTACAACTCAGAGCAGTGAAAAAAAAAAAAAAAAAAAAAGTCTGTCTTTTGGAGCTGCCTTCCAAAAAAATATGTGTTCAGGCCGATCTCCTGTTGTGCTTTCTGCCAGTAAAATTTCAGGCAGTGTTGGTTCCAATGGCTCTTTAGGAGATTATTTTTTTGGGGAAAAACATATTTAGCACTAATGGTACTTTTCCCATGGTGTTGAATGGATGTATCAGAATCTGCCAGTGGATGGAGAAAGAATAGGAGGTGTCCTTCCTCTGGAAACATGACCTTGTCAAGAATTTTTTTTTTTGTAGGCTCAAGCCCAGTGGATACCTGACTGTATTAGTTCATCTCTGCTGCATATAACAAAATGCCTGGAACTGGCTAATTTGTAACAAAATGAAATTTATTGCTTACAGTTTCAGAGGCTGGGAAGTCCGAAGTCCAGGGAACACGTCTGGTGAGGTGACTCTACAGCAATGCAGAGTGTCACATGGTGGATGGCAGAAGCAGAGGGAGACCTAACTCCTCTGTCCTCCTCCTTTTAAAGACCTGAGAACCATGCCCACGACCACCATTAAACCATCAAATTATTAATACATTTACTTGGGCACAGTCCTCACAATCTAGTCACCTCTTCAAGGACCCACCTTTCAATTACCATAATAGGATTTCCTGTCCTCTTAACACTGTTACAGTGAAGGTTAAGTTTCTAATACACGGACTTTGGGGGACACGATTCAATCCACAGTGCTGACCAAATGCTTCGCCATCTGACTGTCTCTCTTCTCCTCTCACTTGTGTTCGTGATTGCTCTTTTCTTTCCCATCACATTGGCTTTTTTTTTTTACTTCTATCATGACTGCAGAAGGCCCTCTTCCCACTGGGCAGGTGTCATCAAACCAAAATAAGAACACAGAGAATCTGTTTGTGATTGAATTTTTCTCTACTCTTATATTCACAATCCTTCAGCCGTTAGTACTTAATTCTTTTTTTAATCAAAGTCCTTCCTACCAGGGATGCTAGAATGATAAACAGTCAGGCACCATAACCTGGGAATCCGGGAAGTATCATGTGGTTTTCATGGTGCTGCTGTATTGTTATGTGAGCTTGGCCAGATCCAAGGAGTCATAGGTCTTATTCTGGAAAAATTAGTCTTTTTGTGTAAATATGTGGTTTTCAATTCTGGTTACCTATTAGCATGACCTAGTGTATTAGTCTGCTTCTGTTGTTTATAACAGAATACCTGCAACTGGGTAATTTATAACGGAATTTAATTTATTTTCTTACAGTTTTGGAGGCTGGGAAATCCAAGGGCCAGGGAACACCTCTGGTGAGGGACTTCTTTTGGGAGGGAATTCCCTACAGGGTCTCGTGGGGACAAGAGTGTCACATGGTGAGAGTGGGCTGAGCAAGAGAGAGCTGACCTGCTCACTCGCTCTCCTTATAAAGCCATCAGAACCATGCCCATGACCCCATGAGTGGATCAATCCACTCATGAGGGCACAGTCCTCACAATCCAATCATCTCTCAAATGACCTACCTTTTAATCACCATAATTAGAATTCCCATGCTCTTAACAATGGGGGTCAAGATTCCAAAAACTGAAGTTTGGGGGGACTCATTTAATGCATAGCACCTAAAGAGTTTAAAAATGAATCCAATACCATGTTCTGCTCCTGGAGATTCTGACTCAATTGGTCTGGGATGGGGGACTGCTCTTCAAAGTGTGGTTCATGAATTGACAGTATCGACATCACCCAGGAGCTGTTGGAAATGCAGAACTTGGGGCCCCATCCCAGACCTGCTCAACCAGAATCTGCATTTTTTTTTTCCTTTTTTTTTTTTTTTTTT